>NC_000071.6:143871571-144044071 GCF_000001635.26 Mus musculus | reverse complement strand
ATAGATATGTGCCACACAATAACAGCAACAACAACAACAATAATAATAAACATATCTGGCAAGATGTCTCATTTGTTAAAGGCACTTGTCACCACACCTCACAACCTGGGTTTGCTTCCAAGGCCCCACATGGTAGAAAGAAAGCCAACCCTTACAAATTGTACTTTGACTTAGACACATACAATATGTAACTAAATAAAATGTAAATAACAATAACAAGCTGGGCAGTGGTAGCGCACTCCTTTAATCCCAGCACTCGGGAGGCAGAGGCAGGTGGATTTCTGAGTTCGAGGCCAGCCTGGTCTACAGAGTTCCAGGACAGCCAGAGCTACACAGAGAAACCCTGTCTCGAAAAACCAAAACCAACCAACCAACCAACCAAACAACAACAAAACAATGACTGCTCTTCCAAAAGTCCTGAGTTCAAATCCCAGCAACCCCATGGTGGCTCACAACTATCTGTAATGGGATTCGATGCCCTCTTCTGGTGTACCCATATAAGTTAAATAAATAGATGAATCTTTTTTTAAAAGAGCAAGACAAGTTCTCCCTGCTGGATATGCACGGGGGAGAGGTGTGCACTGTCTAGCTTCCTTTTGCACATACACCACAGCTGGGCGTGTGAAGTCCCGCTTCGCCGCCTCAGGCGGGCCACTGCCAAGCACATCTATTTTTGCTCCTGCAACCGCGATCACACTCACTGGGTGTGAAGAGCTGAGCATCCAGGACTTTGGACTCCCACCTAGCTCCAGCATTGGGGCACTTGGTGACTGAGCAATGAGGACAAGCCCCTTCCACGGTACAGAAGGACCAAGTACCAGCCACAGGCCAGCGAGGTCAACCTCCTCCCAGCACGTCTGGATGGATGAGGTGCAATGAGTTGGCACTTCCTGAGGACTCTGTCTGCATTAGCAGTGCCAGGATGGAGACAGGGGAATGATGCCTCTGTGTCTGAGCCTGCCATGGGCAGGCGAGATGGCAAAGCAGGTAAAGGAGCTTGCCACCAAACCTGACGACATGAGTTCGAGCCCTAGAACCCACATGGGAGGAGAGAACTGACCGAGGTCTAGTTGCCCTGTGGCCCTCACAGGTGTGGCAGGACATGCGTGCCCCCACCACACACATATAAAGTGTAAGCATTTTAAAAATCTAGCAGGCGATGAGGAGAGAGCTGAGTGGTAGAGTACTTGTCTCACAAGTGTAAGGATCTGAGTTTGGTCCCAGTGTCTTCGTAAAATAGCAGAGCATGGGGCTGGGGAGATGGTTCCATAGGTAGAGTCCCTCCTGTTCTTGCACATGGTGGGTTTTGTCCCCAGCACCCATATGGGGGTTTGCAACTGCCTGTAACTCCAGCTTCAAGAGATCCAACACCCTCTTCTGACCTCCATGGGCACCCATACACATATAGTATGCACACACACACACACACACACACTCCCAGAAGGGCAGAATCTAGACAACTCAGGGAATTAGATTACTGTTCTAGTTTGAATATGCAGTGTTCCCACAAGCTCGTGGACTGAATGCCAGGTTCTCAGCTGGTGGCACTATTTGGGGATGATCTTAAGACTAAGATGTAGGACCTAGCTGGGGGACATAAGTATTTCCCCCTCCTCCCTCCCTCTCCTCGCTTCTTTCTTCTCTCTCTTCCCCACTATACCTCTCTCCCTCTCCTTTCCCTGGCTTTCTCCTTCCTGTCCATTGTGAATTAAACAGTCCTCCTGAGCTGATTAGTGAGAGGTCCTGCGGTAAAACACAAGATGGAGAGTGACTGAAAAAGACAACCTACACCAACCTCTGACCTCCATGCATGTGCACACATACACACATATGCACACATACACGCATATGCACACAGAGACACACATGTGTACACACACTGAGAGATACACTCTCTCACACAGACACACTAAATGAGATACATTCTCTCTCTCTCTCTCTCTCTCTCTCTCTCTCTCTCTCACCCTCTCTCTCACACACACACACACACAGAGTCCAATCTCATAATACAAGTCGTGTAGTATTCAAGGACTTCACCACAGCTCTAAATGGTACTTGCAGGTAGATATTGGTGACTACAATGCAGACTAGTTCGAGAGTGTACAAGAGTCAGAAAAATCTGTAACAAGCTATCAGTACTTATGGGCATTACTTCTACTGGAAAACTGTGACTCACACAGTGTGCTGTGTATAACTAAAAAGGATGTGTGTGTGTGTGTGTGTGTGTGGTGTGTATGGTGAGTTTATGGGTACCTGTGTGTGTGTGTGTGTGTGTGTGTGTGTGTGTATTAGTATGGTGAGTTTATGGGTGCATGTGTGTGTGCTCTTGTGTCCATGCATGGAGACCAGAGGTTGACATCCGGTGTCTTTCTGGGTTTCTCTCCATCCTATGTACTGAGATATTTGAGCCTAGAGCTTGCCAGGTAGCCTCCTCTGGCTGGCCAGCTTGCTCAGGGATCCCCCATCCCCACACCGAGAGTGTTGGGATTACAGGATGCTTCTATGTCCATCCAGTCTCTATGTGGGTGCTGGTTATGTGGTCTTTGGTCCTCACACTCTTGTGACAAGCTCTTCCCCTGCTGTGCCATCTCCCCAGTCCAGAAGGACCCCTGAAGGCTTCAGAGGAGTGGATTTGAGCCTCATTACCACCCCAGGTTGCATATTTCCTAATAATATTTTTATTTTTCTTTGTGTGTGTGTGTATGTGCACATTAATATGGGTGCTAAAGGACATTGGTCCACTGGAGCTGCAGTGGCAGGTGGTTGTGAGCCACCAGGTATGGGTGCTGGGACTCAAGCTCGGCCCTCTGCAAGAACAGCCAGTGCTCTTAACAGCGATCGCTCCAGCCCCAGCCTGGGTATAAGATACTCTGCACACATGCTCTCACCTGGCCCTCATAAGAGCTCTCCAGAGGGAAATAGGTCATGGTAGTTAGATACAGCAGGCAATCATTTAGGTCACATAAGTATGTCAACCCAATGGGCCAAAACACCAGCAAAAGGAATTTAACTCTTAGAGGGACAGGCACAAATCATTTCACAAGACGATCTGGCCTGGATTAGAGCTTCCGGCTCCTGGGTGAAAGTGGTCACCGATAGTGGCAGGGATCACTGAGTTCAAAACAAAAACAGCACTGAGAGTCTGGAGCTTCCTGGAGAAAGGAGGCAAAACAATACCGCTGAGGAAAGGGGCGAGGCCTACAGAGCTGTGACAATGTCGCCCCCTGGTGGACATGGTGAGTGTTGCTCCCTTCTGGGATTTAATGGCAAAAATCAACCTTGGGGGAAGTTTTACTGATACAGGGGTTTGCTTTGTTGCGGAAGCTGGATTCGAACTTCTGATCTCAAGAAATCCTCCTGCCTCGGCCTCTTAAGTGTTGAGATTGTAGCACTTAAGTGTGAAACATAAAATCTGACTTCTTAGTCGGGCGTGGTGGCACACGCCTTTAATCCCAGTACTAGGGAGGCAGAGGCAGGCAGATTTCTGAGTTCGAGGCCAGCCTGGTCTACAAAGTGAGTTCCAGGACAGCCAGGACTATACAGAGAAACCCTGTCTCAAAAAACTAAAAAAGAAAAAAAAATCTGACTTCTTGTTTGATTTCTTAAAGAAAAAAGGGAAGGAATAAAAAGAGAGAGAGAGAGGGAGAGAGAGAGAGAGAGAGAGATGTTGATCCAGAAGTGGACCAGGAAGGTAAGTCTGTTTTACATAGGAAGTTCTGAGCCAGCCATGCCTACTGTCTTAGTTAGGGTTTCATTGCGGTGAACAGACACCATGACCAATGCAACTCTTATAAAGGATATTTAATTGGGGATGGCTTACAGGTTCAGAGATTCAGTGCATTATCGTCACGGCAGTGTCCAGGCAGACATGGTGCTACTGCAGTTGCTGAGAGTTCTTCATCTTGATGTGGAGGCAGCCAGAAGGAGACTCTCTTCTTCATTGGGCAAGGCCTAAACATTGGGTCTCCAAGCCCACCCCCACAGCGACACACTTCCTCTAATAAGGCCACACCCACTCCAACAAAACCACACCTCCTAACAGGGCTGCTCCCCGGTCCAAGCATATTCAACTACCACACCTACAGGGCAGGACACTATCTCAGAAAAACAAAAAGGAAAATAAAAATAAACAAACCATTTTATTTCATTGGTTCTCCCCGCCATCCCCCTTTCTGGGAACTGGAATTACAGACCTTTGGGAGTCATTATTATGGGTGCTGGGAATCGAACGCGGGTCCTCTGCAAGAGCAGCAAGTGATTTTAACCAGTGAACCATCTTGCCAATCCCACTTACCAGCCCCACTTTGTTATTTATTTGTTTGGTGTCTTAACTTCCCCCACCTATTTGCTTTGAGTCGGGGTCTCTCCTTGGATCCGGGGACACGACTGGGCTTTCTTGGCTAGGCTGGTCCCAGTGTCCCTTCTGTCCCTACTTCCATCCTGATTTCTGGTGAGGAGGAGCCTAGGAGGAGCGAGATGCGATTCCAGTGCAGTTTCAGTTTGCACATCTCTGACGGCCCTGGATACTGGCTTATCTTTTCATACAATATGAAGGCGCCCCTCTGTACCGTGTGGTTTTGTCAGCTTGACACAGACCTAGACTTATCTGGGGAGAGGCGATCTTAGTTGAGAAGATGCCTCTAGAACATTGGCCTATGGGCAAGTCTAGGGGATATTGCCTTGAATAAGGATTGATTGGGGAGGGCACAGCCCATTGTGGGCGGGGCTATCCCTGGGTTGGTCCTGGGTTGTATAAGAAAGCAAGCTGAGCAAGCCAGGGGAAGCGAGCCAGTGAGCAACGCCCCTCCATGGCTTCTGCATCAGCTCCTTCCTCCAGGTTCCTGCCCTACTTGAGTTCCTGCCCTGACCTCTTTCCATGGAGGACTGAGATGGAGAACTGTAAATAGAAATAACCCGTTTCCTCCTGAAGCTGATCTTGGACATGGTGTCTTAGCACAGCAATAGAAGGATGCTAGGCAAATGTCCTACCACTCACGCATGCCTTGAGCCCTGCACGGCTGGTTTGGTTTTGTTTTGTTTCATTTGTTTGCTTCTTTGTTTGTTTGTTTGTTTTTGAGTACACCCAGTTGAAGCAGCCATCACACATCTATCTCTCTGAGACAGTTCGTTGGCTTTAGGCTGAAACAAGCTCTGGAACAAGTCCACTTTAGTAAAAGGAAATTCCCACCTATGTATTATTACATCTCCAAAGTGTTGCCGTAGTCAGAAGTATGTGGGGGCTATGAACACACATTCAAATGTTGCAGCAACAACCCTTTGATGCCACGATAAAGTCTAATGTCTCTCATCTTCTTCCTTCCTGTCTTTCCTAACTTTTATTTTGAAATAGGATGTCATTTAACAGAAACTGGCCTTGAACTTGCTATGTAGCTGAGAGTGGCCTCAAACTCCAGATATTCTTGCCTTTGCTGCCACTGCAGCCAGTTCACTTCTATTCTGATGTCTTGTGTATGTCTGTTGTCTTCTTCACTGCTGGGATAGCTTTATCATCGCAGGGATCAGATCTGCAGATCAGTGCAGTGTGCTCAATTTCTTCCACAGAAAAAACTTTGTTAGATTAATGGTATTCCTCCATAATGATATATGTTTGAAGCACTAGATATGCTAATATAATTTAATTAACATAGTAGCAAAACATCACAATGAGAAAAATTATATATCAATTCAAAATGTTTTAATGAGCTGGGGTGTGACAGTGGTAGAGCCTCTGCCTAGAATTCCCCAGTGAGGGGCTGGGGTGTGGCTCAGTGGTAGAGCACCTGCCTAGAATCCTCCAGGGAGAGACTGGGGTGTGGCTCAGTGGTACCTTATCTGCCTAGCAAGAGGAGGGCTTTGAGTTCCATCCCTGTAACTGCTTAAAAATAAGAAACTACTATGAAGAAACACACACTGAGTTGCATTCACCAAGTGCAACTCCTTTTATGAGGCACATGATGAGCTGAAGGCCCAGGTTTTTTTGTTTTTTTGTTTTTTGTTTGTTTGTTTTTTTTGTTTTTTCCAGGGTTTCTCTATGTAGCCCTGGCTGTTCTGGAACTCACTCTGTAGACCAGGCTGGCCTCAATCTCAGAAATCCACCTGCCTCTGCCTCCCAAGTGCTGGGATTAAAGGCGTGCACCACCACCACGCGGCACAAAGGCCCAGGATTAAATAAGAATAACTCCGACCTCAACTAGAATGTTGCAGATACAAGATCATAACCCAATCTTCCCACCCTTGATCACGCCTGGACAATCTCTTATGTGGTTGCTCTTGGTGACATTTGTTTGATAAGCACTTCACTTCAAATTTTGTTCTGTGAAGGGAATGTCTTACTTTACACACAAGGTTCTCCTCAGATCCCTCTGCCTGCCGTGATGCCCTGCGAGTATGCTCTGAGATTTTTGTCCTTTTCTCACTTGGTGTCATTTTTTTTTTTTTTTTCTAACTCTGGTGACCTCTCTAGGCAGCTGTGAGAATTATCCCTCAAACAAAGGAGGAGGGAGATTGGCATGGTCAGGATTCCTTAGATAATCAATATTCTGTGCACATACAAATTTTAAAAGGAAAGTTTTCACCACCACCACCATCACCATCACCATCACCGTCACCATCATCATCATCATCGTCATCATCAGTAGGGTTTCACATAACCCGGGCTGGCCTCAGATGCTCTGTGTAGCCAAGGATGACTTTGAATTTCTGTTCTGCTTCCACCTGGTGGGTTTAACATTCTGGGATAGAACCCAGAGCCTCGTACATGCCGGGCAAGCTCTCAACCAAGTGAGCTGCAGCCCAGCCAACTTTCCTGCATTTACATGCTTTCTCTTCGTTATTTCTCACAGAAAAGTCTAACACGCCCTCCTGCCTTAAACACCTACCGAGCTGGATGAGAAAGCGGCGGGTGGCGAGGCTGGAGAGGTTTGCAGGCACGGAGGATGAGGAGGGGGTAGTCCAGGCAGAGTCTGTTCCTCCTGAGTCGCGATGGGATGAGGGTGGGCAGCTAGAATTTCCAGGGCAAAGCACCGGAGCAAAATGCGCAGGAAGCCGCTGCGAGACGTGTTCAGGATGCCCACTGCCTGCAGTCAATGTGTAGGAGGGAACTGTGACGTCCATTGCAGCCCTCCATCCTCACGGCTGTGTTCTGCGATCCCTGCTTGCTACAAAGGCAGACAGGTGCCCTATTGAGAAACTGTGACAGACTCCTAAGACTTCAGATGGTGACCTGTGGCGGCAACATCTTGCCCCCGGCGCCCCCATAACGGGTACACCCCAAATAAAAGTGCTCCTCCTGCTTAGTTCTTTACATCTTTGGAATCACACATTGCTTACTCTGATTCGCTCACCACCTCCCACCGCTGCTTGGAAATCAGGGTCCTGCTGTACAGCCCCTCCCCTTCACTAAGACCTAGAAGAGCCTCGAATCTCCTCAGAGACCCCTCCGTTCCCCTGTCTGTCTGTCTGTCCAGGTGGCATTAATAGCTGTTACAATAAACTTCTTCTTTTTTTTTTTTTTAAAGATTTATTTATTTGTTATATGTAAGTACACTGTAGCTGTCTTCAGATACTCCAGAAGAGGGCGTCAGATCTCATTACAGATGGTTGTGAGCCACCATGTGGTTGCTGGGATTTGAACTCAGGATCTTCAGAAGAGCAGTCAGTGCTCTTAACCGCTGAGCCATCTCACCAGCCTTACAATAAACTTCTTACCGAAACAACAGTCTACCTCAGAGTCTGCCTTGAACCCTAAACTTGAGGCCTTTCAGAATCCACCCCTAGCCAGGCCAAAGAAATGCAAGGGAGGAGCTGGGTGTGGTGGTTCACACTCGTTGATCCCAGCCCTTAGGAGGGGCAAGCAGCAAGGTTAGGAGTTCTAGGTCATCCTTGGCTACTTAGAGTTTGAGGCTAGCCTAGGACCTCATCTCAAAACAATAACAGGAAGACAGAAACACAATGACAGGAGTGTCTTGGGGTCAGACTGCTGGGAAAGCCACAGTGTAGCGTCCCAGACTCCTCTCCTCATCTATGTATTGGAGGGCTGGAAAGTGAAGGGCACACACACACACACACACACACACACACACAACTATAGTAACTATATATACATCGGGAGGCCCGAGCAAGGCACCGGGTGTCTTCCACTGTTGCTCGCCAACTTAGTGCTTTGAAACAATGTCTCTCACTGAACTCCAAGCTCATATGGGCAACCAATCAAGAGTCACTGTGTCAGCCTCCCACGCCACACCCATTTATGTGGGTGCTGGGGATTCAAATTCATGGCTCCACGTTCTCAGGCTTGTAGCATAAGCACCTTTACCCACTGGGCCATATCCCCAGTCCCATCTTTGGTTTGAAAAAAATTAAGCTGAAAATACTTATTTCAGGATGTGTGTAAGTATGTGTATTTATGCCTGTGGAGGTCAGAAGACAATTCGTGGTAGTTGGTTCTTCCTCCTTTCGATTATTTGTTGTTGTTGTTGTTTGTTTGTTTGTTTGTTTGTTTGTTTTTTCAAGACACGGCTTCTCTGTAGCCCAGGCTGTCCTGGAACTCACTCTGTAGACATGGCTGGCCTCGAACTCAGAGCTCTGTCTGCTTCTGCCTCCTGAGTGTTTGGATTACAGGGGTGCGCCACCTCCAGGTGGTTCATAGGTAGTCCTTTCCTTCTACCCCAGGACTGAACTCACGCCAGCAGTGAGGGCCTTTGCCACCCAGCCGTCTTGCTGGCCCTTCTTTGGAATTTTTGTTAACTCTCATGGTTTGAAAAGTGCCATTAAGGATGGTTTTCTCTGGCGTCTGATTCTTGGGGGCAGGGAGCAATATCTGTCCAATACCAGGAGAGCCCTGGGCAGCACCAGTGTCAAGAGAAGAACCTAAAATAAAAGGGTACCTGGGAGTCATAGACACAGCCTACCTTACAGCATTAGTGGCAATTTCTCCTTAATTAAGTCGGGTTGAATCTCTTACGCAGCCTCGGCCCATCTGGAAACTGAGATGAGGATGCTCATGTTTCTTGTTCATGAAAAAGTCAGCCTTCTGCAGCGTTTGGTTTCCTGATAGCGTTCCCTGCTCATCTAAGCAGCTTTCTGCTTTTCTGGTACTTTTTGCCCTTGGTCAAAAATCCATACATTGAATAAAGACACGCCCTTGCCTTCCCCGCCCCCCCCCCCCATCCCCAAGTCTGCAAGACAGAGAAAAAAGCTCCAAGGAGAAGGTTTTAGTTAAAACTGCTTGAGGAATTCTTAACAAGAAGCATGCAAATGCCATCCCCCGACAGCAAACGGGGCGTTATCACCCACAGGATCTTTCACAGGATGGGAGGAACGCAAGCTGTGGGAATCTCAGTCCTTAAGGAAGACGCCAGAAGGGTACAGCTGGATCATGTGATAGTTGTGTCTTTAACATTTCTGTCAACTTGTTCTCTCAAGAAATTTTCATTTCAAGAAGTCAAATGTGTTAAACTGGACCTAGGTAGTGCAGGCCTGCAGTTCTAGTGCTAGGGGAGCTGAGACACTTAGGAGCTCAAGGCAACTTAGTGAGATCCTGCCTCAGAGTCAAAGTGAAAAGGCTGGGGCGTGGCTCAGTGGTAGAGCCCCTGCCTAGAATCCCCCAGTGAGGGGCTGGGGTGTGGCTCAGTGGTAGAGCCCCTGCCTAGAATCCCCCAGTGAGGGGCTGGGGGCGTGGCTCAGTGGTAGAGCCCCTGCCTAGAATCCCCCAGTGAGGGGCTGGGGCATGGCTCAGTGGTAGAGCCCCTGCCTAGAATCCCCCAGTGAGGGGCTGGGGCGTGGCTCAGTGGTAGAGCATTTGCCTAGCATAGGAACACTGTACAAAAACCAAGAGGAGGAAGAAGAAGATCATGAGGAGGAGTTAGTGTGGAGGTTGTTAAAGAATCTGTCACTTAGGTAACATTTCTTGTCTGCTCAGAAAAAAGCCTTTGTCTTTCCATGCTCGCCCTGTGACACTGGTATGTCTTTTTCACCGTCACCATCTTCTTTTGGTGTATAGTGTGTGCATTGTGGTTTCAATTTGCATCTCTTGGAAGCCTGACAATGCTAAGCATCTTCTCATGTGCTCGCTTTTCATCTACAGCACAACCTAGTAAGGAGCACAAATGTTATGACGTGGGAAAAGGAGGGAAGAGAAATGGGGAGAATGTTCCTAAGTGAGCAAGAAAGGACCCACATGGAGGAGCTGCCTTTAGACAGAATAGAAACGACTGATTCTCCTGAGTGTTGTAGCACATACCTTTAATGAGGCC
This sequence comes from Mus musculus, assembly GCF_000001635.26. Classification (NCBI taxonomy): domain Eukaryota; kingdom Metazoa; phylum Chordata; class Mammalia; order Rodentia; family Muridae; genus Mus; species Mus musculus. Next base: position 144,033,818 of record NC_000071.6, on the reverse strand, counting down.
TCATCTTTTTAAAAAAAAAAAAAAAAAGAAAGAAAGAGAAAGGAAGGAAAACAAAGAAAAACAAAAGAAAGGAAACAGAAAAAAGGAAAGAAAAAAGCAATTTGCTTCCATTCAGAAAGAAGGTCTTTATTTTAGCTTTCTCATTACTATCACAGAACACCTGACGATAAGCAACTTAAAAAGAAGAGATATTTTTAACCCACAATCTCATCTGAGTCAGCCCATCATCGTGGGAAAGACGGGAAGGAGCCACGCATTTCACATCATGGCTGCCAAGAAGCAGAGAGAGACAGGAGGTAGTTAGAGCAACATGGACCTCTCAGCGACACTCACCCGGACTTACTACCCCTGACAGCTCCACTGCCTCCTGATAGTCTATTCAGAATTGGAACACAAGACTGGGACAAGGCTAATTGGTGCATGCTTGGCTTGTATGTGTGAAGCTCTGGGTTTGTTCCCTGGCACAGAAAAATTAGAATCCATCCGTGGACTAGGTCGCGGATTTTACAGTTCTTTATGATCCTTGTCTTGGGGAACTCCACAGGCACACCCAGAGGTGTGCTTCATCAAGCCAATCAACTTAATAATCAAGACAAACCATCACCAGTGTGGAGAGATGGCTCAGCAGTTGAGAGCACTTATTGTTCTTTTAGAGGACCTGGGTTCGGTTCCCAGCACCCACACAGTGACTTACAATCATCTATAACTCAGTTGCAGGGGTGTCTGATGTCCTCTTCTGACCTCTGTGGCTACCAGGCATGTTTGCGATGCACAGACACACAAGCACTCATGCATGCAGGCCATACATGCAGGCACATGCACATGGGTGTGCATGCACGATGCACACACACAAGACAGTCACATAAAATAAAGAAAAATTTAAAATAGACATCATCTGATCAAGAATAAAGTGCTAGGACATGAAGAGATAGGGCAGCGGGGACTTGGTGACCTGCTTAACGTGTGGGAGAAAGGACACAGAGCGTAGAGTCTGAGTTCTCCAAAGTTGAAGGAATTTGGATTGCGTAATTCAGCCTGAAGAGACCGGTAAAATATCACAGGCCGTGTTGTTGTTTAATACTTTCAACCATGACCTGGGACTCCCATGGACCAGATTTGGTTTCGCTGTGACCCAGTCACTTGATCCAGACACCTTGAGCCTCTTTGTAAGCACATAAGGTGTTTTTTTGGCCAGTGTTTGCACAGCTGGGCAGCATGATTCAGAAACCTGTGAATTATTCATGCCTTTGACCTATTCTAAGGAGAACTTCACCCAAAAGGCTAAATTATTAAGCACTGGGAGTTATCTTTGTTACTGTTAACCAGAAAGCCAAGATGCAGGGAACTTTTTTGCTGCTGTTGTTGAGAGTTTTTTTTTTCTCCTTAGAGTTGAAACTTTATTAATGACACATAATTGCTCTCAAAACACATAACACACGCCTGAGATGGTGATGCATGCCTTTAATCCCAGCACTTGGGAGGCAGAGGCAGGCGGATTTCTGAGTTCAAGATCAGCCTGGTCTACAGAGTGAGTTCCAGGACAGCCAGGGCTACACAGAAAAAACCCTGTCTTGAAAAACCAAACGCACACACACACACACATACCCCCCAAAACCAAACCAAACCAACCAACCAAACAATAGAACTCAATGCGAACTTACACACAGAGGACAAAAGAGACATTGACTAGTTAGTCAAGGAGAAAGCAGACATTGCCACATGCATCGAGGCTTTTAAAGACATGATAGATGAGTGCATTTAACAGTGACCACATCATGCCCCAACTTTGTCAGGCCAATGCAACAGTGTGTATGTGCGCACATGCGCACGTGCATGGAAGCCCGAGGTGTGTCTTCCCCAATCGTCCTCTTTTTTCCCCTTGAGCCCAGGTCTCACTACATGGCCCAGGCAGAGTACACCTCTCTCCCTTTCTCCCTCTCCCCACCCCCTTGTGGTGTGTGTGTGTGTGTGTGTGTGTGTGTGTGGTGTGTGTGTGTGTGTGTGTGTGTGTGTGTGTGTGTGGTGTGTGTGTGTGTGTGTGTGTGGTGTGTGTGTGTGTGTGTGTGTGTGTGTGTGTGGTGTGTGTGTGTGTGTGTGTGTGGTGTGTGTGTGTGTGTGTGTGTGTGGTGTGTGTGTGTGTGTGTGTGAGAGAGAGAGAGAGAGAGAGAGAGAGAGAGAGAGAGAGAGTCTGGCCCTGTGCATGTGGAGACCAGACAATGACTTTGGGTGTCTCTTCACTGAACCCAAAATTTTCCCGGGCGGGCCACCAAGCCCCCAGCATCTACCTGTCCACCCCTTCCCCATGAACATCTGTAACAGGCAGGACTTGGTTAGAACTGAGAGTTCCTTTAACTTTTGTCTCAACAGGCCTCGTCCCTGCACAGCTTGGGTCTTGGATCCCTGAGTAGAGGCAACTAGAGGGAATGAAGAGAGGAGAGACACACAGACACGGAAGAGCTGGGAGAGACACACAGACACAGAGGAGCTGGGGTCAGGCAGACTGAATGCTTGGATGGAGAAGCATCAGCACCCCAGTAGTTATTATGTTTGTAATAAACAGTAGAATAGGGAGGCAGGGTTAGTACATGCAGATACCATGGAGGCAGGCTTAGTACATGCAGATACCATGGAGGCAGGGTTAGTACATGCAGACACCATGGAGGCAGGGTTAGTGCATGCAGATACCATGGAGGCAGGGTTAGTACATGCAGATACCATGGAGGCAGGGTTAGTGCATGCAGATACCATGGAGGCAGGGTTAGTACATGCAGATACCATGGAGGCAGGGTTAGTACATGCAGATACCATGGAGGCAGGGTTAGTACATGCAGATACCATGGAGGCAGGGTTAGTACATGCAGATACCATGGAGGCAGGGTTAGTACATGCAGATACCATGGAGGCAGGGTTAGTACATGCAGATACCATGGAGGCAGGGTTAGTACATGCAGATACCATGGAGACAGGGTTAGTACATGCAGATACCATGGAGACAGGGTTAGTGCATGCAGATACCATGGAGGCAGGGTTAGTACATGCAGATACCATGGAGATAGGGTTAGTACATGCAGATACCATGGAGGCAGGGATATTACATACAGTTAACATGGAGGCAGGGATATTGTACACAGATAACATGGAGGCAGAGCTACTACATGCAGATAACATAGAAGCAGGGATATTACATACAGATACCATGGAGGCAGGGGTGTTACATACAGATACCATGGAGGCAGGGGTGTTACATACAGATACCATGGAGGCAGGGGTGTTACATACAGATACCATGGAGGCAGGGATGTTGCATACAGATACCATGGAGGGAGGGATATTACATACAGATACCATGGAGGCAGGGATATTACATACAGATACCATGGAGGCAGGGGTGTTACATACAGATACTATGGAGGCGGGGGTGTTGCATACAGATACCATGGAGGGAGGGATATTACATACAGATACCATGGAGGCAGGGGTATTACATACAGATACCATGGAGGGAGGGGTACTGTACACAGCTGAAGAAGCTGGCAGGTTTAGCTAACCAGGTGGAGCGCCCTCTGTAAGGAGGAGTCTTCAGGCCATAAACATCTGGGGAGAAAGCTCTGCTGCACACTGTCTGCACACAGTCCACATTTGCACTCGGACCAGAGGGAGGCTTTGCCATTGCTCTGAGCCTCACCTTGGGGAGGCTTTGCCACTCCTATGGGGCTGGGGCATCGGTCTGTGACCACATTTGCTCCCTACACCAATGCCCGACTGACTCTGCACAAGCAGCCAGTGCTCTCAACACTGAGTCATCTCTCCAGGCCCCTTTTTGGGACTTTGTCTCTAATCCTAACACATGGACAGGTACCACCAGACCAGGGAAGGTCAAGTCATATACTCTCCAAACCAGCCACTTCCGATTATGTGGTGTCTCTATGTCTTTCTTTCTTTTGGGTATATGTACTGTATGTGGAGCCAGTGGTCAGCCTTGGGTGTGGTTCTTCAGTTGTTTGTGATACAGGACCCCTCACTGGCCTTGAGCTCACAGGGTAGGCTACACTGGTTGGTCAGTGAGCCCAGGATGCCCCCGTCTCCTCTGCTACCCTAGCACTGAGATTACAAGTGAGTTCCTCAATGCTTGGCTTTCTTTTTTTTTTTAAAGATTTATTTATTATTTTATGTAAGTACACTGTAGCTGTCTTCAGACACACCAGAAGAGGGAGTCAGATCTTGTTACGGATGGTTGTGAGCCACCATGTGGTTGCTGGGATTTGAACTCTGGACCTTCGGAAGAGCAGTCGGGTGCTCTTACCCACTGAGCCATCTCACCAGCCCCAATGCTTGGCTTTCTTTCTCTCTCTCTCTCTCTCTCTCTCTCTCTCTCTTTCTTTCTTTCTTTTTTTAAAGATTTATTTATTTATTTATTATATGTAAGTACACCGTAGCTATCTTCAGACACACCAGGAGGGGGCATCAGGTCTCAATATGGATGGTTGTGAGCCACCATGTGGTTGCTGGGATTTGAACTCAGGACCTTCGGAAGAGCAGTCAGTGCTCTTAACCACTGAGCCATCTCTCCAGCCCGCTCGGCTTTCTTATATGGGTTCTGGGGATCAAATTCCTCTTGCTTGTGAAGAACGCACACTACAGCTGAGCTCCCTTTTAGACCTCTCCTTTTTGTTTGGATGAGACAGAATCTCAGTATGTACCTGAGGCTGTACCTTCTATCTCAGCCTCCTGCATAGTGGGATAATAGGTGCTCACCACAATCCATTGTCTTCATTTTCTGTCAGAAAAGTTGCTGGCCATGGACGGCACACAATGATAGCCAAATGCTGAAGAGGCTAGCCTGGGACACACCTTTAGCAGGGTTTGGTGGTTACCTGACCATGTGCTGGGATTACAGGCAAAACCACAAGAAGGGGCCTGGAGAGATGGCTCAGTGGTTAAGAGCACTGACTACTTTTACAGAGGAGCCCAGTTCAGTTCCCAGGACCCACATAGTGGCTCTCAACTATCTACAACTTCATTTCCAGGGACTCCAATGCTCTCTTCTGGTGCACAGATATATCCATAAACAAACAATAAAAATAAATATATTTAAAAATTCAAACAAACTTGAATTTAGCATTTAAGAAGAAGGAAAGGTTGAGATGGGTTGGTGTACAGGCCTGAGATTCTAGTCACCGAGAGCCTAAGGCTTGGGGTAACTACAGAACAATTATTTTCAGAATGAGAAAGGTTCTATTGCACAATGCACACAGACTCCACGGTCTTGCACGCACACTTCAAAGAAGTGCAGAGGGCCAGGGAGATGGCTCTGTGCATAACACAAGCATGAGAACAAGAACACACATTAAAAAGCTAGGTGTGATGAACTAACCAGTACCCCCGCCCCGGAGCTCATGTCTCTAGCTACATATGTATCAGAAGATGGCCTAGTCGGCCATCAGTGGAAAGAGAGGCCCATTGGTCTTGCAAACTTTTTATGCCTCAGTACAGGGGAACACCAGGGCCAAGAAGTGGGAGTGGGTGGGGAAGGGAGTGGGGGAGGGGAGGGTATGGAGGACTTTTGGGATAGCACTGGAAATGTAAATGAAGAAAATACCTAATTAAAATAAAATAAAATAAAAACTTTAAAAAAATAAAATATAGTAACTTAAAAAAAAAAAAAGCTAGGTGTGGCAGCAAACTTCTTACCCCAGCACTGGGGAGGCAAAGCCACAAGGATCCCCAGAAGCAGGCTGGAGAGATGGCTCAGTGGTTAAGAGCACTGACTGCTCTTCCAGAGTCCTGAATTCAATTCCCAGCAACCGCATGGTGGCTCACAACCATCTGTAATGAAATCTGATGCACTCTTCTGGGGTGTCTGAAGACAGCTACAAAAAAAAAAAAAAAAAGGATCCCCAGAAGCCATCACCAACCAGTCTGGCTATGGAGGGCGACTGAGAAAGACATGTGGGTGTCCACACAAACATGTAAATATACAAATATATTCATACCTACACACATACATACAAAATGGTCAAGAAAGTGGAACTGAGCCTAACAGTGGTGGTGCGTGCCTTTAAACCCAGGGCTCAGGAGGCAGAGGCAGGTGGATTTCTGTGAATTCAAGGCCAGAGTGAGTTCCAGGATAGCCGGAGCTACACAGGGAAACCCTGTCTTTTTTTTTTTCTAATTAATTAATTTAATTTATGTATATGAGTACACTGTAGCTGTCTTCAGACACATCAAAAGCATCGAATCCCATTACAGATGGTTGTGAGCCACCATGTGGTTGCTGGGAATTGAACTCAGGACCTCTGGAAGAGCAGGGCTCTTAACCGCTGAGCCATCTCTCCAGCCTGGAGACCCTGACTTTAAAGACCAAAAAAAGAAAACAAAAACAAACAAACAAACAAACAAACAAACAAAAATCGAAGAGTTGCTCCATTGACTTGGGAAGGCAAGTATGCAGGATGGCTAGCTCAAAGCCAGCCTGCCTGGGGCAACACAGAAAAATTTCACTTCAAAAAAGAAAATCGGTGGTGGTGGGCCTGGAGGAGGGGACTCAGATGGTGGAGCATTTGCCTCCAATACAGAGAGCCCCAGGGTCCATCCGCAATGCGGCAGTAACTGAGGCTCGTTCTGCATTCTTAGAATCCCAGCGGAGGTCAGAAGTTCAAGACCACTCTTAGGGACTCGGTGAGTTTGTGGTCAACCTGGAACACTTGACTGTGTCAAGGCAGCACATTTGGTGCCCCGTGTGGTTTCAGGTTTAGCAGGGCAATGCCTAAGTCACGATGCTGGTAGGAAATTATGTAAGCAAGACCTTGGCGACACTGGCTTTTGAGGTTTTCTACCTTAGAGGGATGTCAGCCTCGAACATCTGCAAGCAGCGCTCACTAACATCTGGGGAGTCCTCAGTTCATAGGGCACCCCACTGTTCTTACCTCATTTCAGCTGGCCCCCAACCCCTGCAGGCTCCACACTTCACCAAGCAGGTTTGTTACAGAAACCTTAGTTAAGGTTTGTTGAGGGTTTTTTTTCTCTCTCTCTCTCTTAATTGGCTGTCCCAATCCATCCTTCTATAAATAGAAAAGAGAGACAGGGAGTGTGTGTGGTTTCATTACTAAGGTAAAGACACTTGAGCTACACACACTTGATCCCTGAACATGAAATCTAAGAGGTTGAACGATCACAGTTTCAGGACTATATAAGGTGGTGAAAGACCATCTGCTTCGTTTTTCTGTTTGTTCCTACAACTCTTTCCCTCCGCTTGATTTTAACTCTAAATTGGTGAGTAGCTGGTGGGCTCACCAGACTCCGAGATCCTCTTCTCTGCACGCACTGTATTAGACTTGGCACCCGGGAGGATTTTCACCTCTGCTGCATGGGCTAATCTTCCACAAGGGATCTGTGGTATTGCAATCTCGGGTTGATGCATGACGGTGATGTTGTGTTTATAGCATGGCTAAGGTTTAGCTGCCTATGATGATTGGTTAGGGAAGGATAATTTTTGCTAGAAGATTGGACTTTAGGGAAAAAAAACCCCACTTTTATTTGCTTTTAGAATTTTAAAAGACTGGGCCATGTAGCTCAGGCTGGTTTGGAGTTCATTATGTAGTCAAGGATGCTCTTGGACTCTTTAGCATCCTCCTCCTCCTCTTTTTCCTCCTCCTCCTTCTTGTTCTTCTTCTTGTTCTTCCTCTTCCCCTTCTCTTCCCCCTTCTCTCCCTCTTCCTCCTCTTCCTCCTCCTTCTTGTTCTTCTTCCTCTTCCCCTTCTCCTCTCCCCCTTGTCCTCCTCTTCCTTCTCCTCCTCCTCCTCTTCTTCTTTCTGAGTACCAAGATTGCAAGTGTGCACACGATGACCAGCTTGGTCTTTCTTTGTCTTTTTTTTTTAACTTCAATTTTGGAGTGAATTCAAGAGCAACCATGTAGTCAAGAGGTGGCTGGAGTCTTTTCTGTATCTGGGTTTGGTTTAGTACTCTGCCCCATCACTTAACAGGTCCTTATGGCCACATCTTAAAAAAATTCTAGAGATACACGGTGTCGGTGAGTGGCTGAGAATGTGTGGTCTTCCCATTTCTCTGTCACCGTGGCTCACATCTTGTTTCCTCTGTTCGGCCAGGTAGAAAATGAGCATCACGGACATTCTGAGCGCTGATGACATTGCAGCGGCCCTGCAGGAATGCCAAGGTGACTGGGGACTGGAGGAGCAGGCCATGGTGGCACTGGGGCAGAAGAAGAGCAAGTGTCAGGGAAGCTTGGACTCCGGAGTGAGATCTGTCTCAGAATAAAAACAAGGGCATGTAGCTGGAGCTCAGTTGATGATAAGGTGTCTGCCCATATGAAGACCTGGGCTCCATCCCAGCATTTCATAGACAAGTGATGGACACCCGTACTCCTCCATCCCCAGCATTTCATAGACAGGTGATGGACACCTGTACTCTTCACACTAGGGAGATGGAGGCAGGAACATCAGGAGTTTGAGATCATTCCTGGCTTCAGAGGGAGCTTGAGGCTTACTGGGGCTACTTGGATCCTTGTCTCAAAATAAGACAAACAAACAAATAATAAAGGTGACAGGAGACACCAGGAAGGCCCCTGGTTCCCACTTCCAGCAAAGCAGCAAAGACTAAAAAACGTGAACTTTGCTGAAAGATTTCCAGAATCCGTCAGTGGAACTGCTCTAAGTTAGAGCACTAAGGTGACAGGAATTAGGAGACCTGAGTAATGGTTATATTTATGTAAGATGAAAGGAATTTACTAAAAGGAGTAGGGTGGGCGTGGGGGGGGGGAGTCACTGGTGGCTGGGAATGTAGTCTTGTATGCACGAAGCTCCAAGTTCAGTTCCCAGTACTGGAAAAAAAGTCTCAGTAGAAAAAGGCTGGATGGGGTTGTAGCTGAGCTATATAGTGGGTTCCAGGCTAGCCATAAACAAACAAGAGCAAGTCAATGCACTTATTCTCTTAAGCCTGTTTGAATCCACTGTTTCCCAGCAGTCACGTGGTTTTGTGAGCTTGGTATGTGGCTTGTTGAGTAAGGAGACCTGGGGAAAACACTGAGCAGAGCCAGGAAAGGGGTGGGGGGCAAAATCAAAAGGAAAGGGCACTGGAGCAGAGGGGACAGGTGACATCACAGACCACCTAGACTTGGCTCTCTGAGTTTGGGACGGTTGAAGGACGCTAGGAAAGTATTTCACTAGCCTGTGTTCTTCACCTGGGCACAAATACAGAATGTGACCCACTGAGCCTCGGCATAACCTAGTCTCTGTTCTTTAGACCCAGACACCTTTGAACCACAAAAGTTCTTCCAGACATCGGGCCTCTCCAAGATGTCTGCCAGCCAATTGAAGGATATCTTCCAGTTCATAGACAACGACCAGAGTGGATACCTGGATGAAGATGAGCTCAAGTAAGCTGTGTATTGAGCAACAAAACGTGGATGGGTGGGGGTAGGGGTGGGGATGGGATGTATGCTGTCCCGTTTGTCCCGTACTTTCTCCACGGCAAGCCCTAGCGTTGGACATTCACCTGAATTTCATTAAAGAATGTAAATTGTCTACCCATCTAGCCACATGGGGCACTGAGTGTGGCACTGAAGACTAGGTACAAAGGGAGACTTGTTCAAGGGATTTCCTACAGTAAACGAAACAACAAGACTATTAAAGATAGATGTCTAGCATCGGATGCTAGGGCAAAGGAGAATTCTGCTCCTGAGACCTTGACTGATGTTTGTGGCTGCCAGATACATGGATTCAAAGGAGGGGAGAGAGGAAGAGGGGAGGGGGAGGGGACAGTGAGGATGGAAAGGAAGGGAGGGAAGAGGGAGGAAGGGCGTGAGGAAGGGAGGGACAGAGAGCACAAGGTCTTTCAGGAGCTTGCCACCAGCTTTTTGTGGTGCTGTAGGTATTTCCTACAGAGGTTCCAGAGCGACGCTAGAGAACTGACCGAGTCAGAGACCAAGTCCTTGATGGATGCAGCGGACAACGATGGAGATGGGAAGATTGGGGCTGATGGTAGGTCTGGTCCGCCACCGTGCTGTCTAAGACACACAGACATAGGGGATGCCCAACGTGGGGGTTCTGAATTCTGATGAGTTCGGTCTTTTCATCAGCAGAGTGTGAACGGGCAAGCACACCAGCGGTGTGTAGGCATGTGGTATCGCTGGGGATGTAGCTCATGGGTCCAACATGTGCTTAGCATGTCCGAAATTGGTCCCCAGCACTGTCCACCCCTCAACCCACATACATTCTGGGATAGGGCTGATGAGATGGCTCAGTGAGTAACAGCTACCAAGCCTGATGGCTTGAGTTCTTCTCCCTGGGGCCTACACAGTAGGAGGAGAGACAGACTCCCCAAAGCTGTCTTCTGACCTTCACACACGCACACACACAATTCTGGAAGACAATAGCTCACCACTACAGTGGTATTAACCCCAGTACTTTAGAAGTTGGGTACTGCAGTGAGTTTGAGGTCAGCCTGGGCAACATAAGGAGCTCAAGGCCAGCCAGAGTTACAGAGTGAGACTCTGTCTCAACACACACACACACACACACACACACACACACACTTTTGTTTTACATGATACACTATAACTATGAACTGATCACTAACTATGAACTTTGGAAGAATGGCCCCCCCACATGAAGGGATTAGCTGACCACTTGGCCTTTCAAACTATTTTACAAGGTGCTTTGGTTCAGCTTGAAAATAATGCAAGAGATGTCTGCCAATATTTGAACAAAGACAGCTTACTGTCCACCAGTACATGGTATTAAACAAAGGACATGGCCCGGGAGATGGCTCAGTCAAGAGTGTTTGCCACACAAGTGTTAGGACCTGAGTTCAGAGATCCATCAGCTGTGTTAAAAGCTGGGCATGGTGGCATGAACCTGTGAGGCATGCACCTGTGATAACAGCACCTGTGAGGCATGCACCTGTGATAACAGCACCTGTGAGGCATGCACCTGTGATAACAGCACTTGTGAGGCATGTATCTCTGATAACAGCACCTGTAAGGCATTCACCTGTGAGGTATGCACCTGTGAGGCATGCACCTGTGATAACAGCACCTGTGAGGCATGCACCTGTGATAACAGCACCTGTGAGGCATACACCTGTGAGGCATGCACCTGTGATAACAGCACCTGTGAGGCATGCACCTGTGGTAACAGCACCTGTGAGGCATGCACCTGTGAGGCATGCACCTGTGATAACAGCACCTATGATAACAACACCTGGTGGAGGGGGCAACTTTGGAGACAGGTGGATCCCAGGGGCTTATCACCATCCAACCTAGGAGAGACAGTGAGCCTAGGTCTCCAGGAGAGGCCCTATCTCAAAATAAATAAGGGCAAGGGCAATTGAGGGAGATAATGATGTTAACCTCTAGCCTCTATATGTACATGTGCACACACATGCGTGGGCATGTACACACACACACACACACACACACCATCTTCATCACAACCACCACCACCATCACCACCACCACTAGCAATAGTGACAATAAAGGACAAATAAACCAATCACTATTCACGGTGTCATCTATGTGCAGAGCCCCAGATACAAACATCATAGGACTGTGTGATTTTATTGAACTACTTACACTTCTGCAATGATTCAGAAGGCAGTATGGGCTATCGGGTTTGTGGCACCAATCATCGAGAATGAAAACTGGTAAAGTGGATTCTGCTCTGGTTTTTTTTTTTTGTTTGTTTGTTTTTTTCGAGACAGGGTTTCTCTGTGTAGCCCTGGCTGTCCTGTAACTCACTTTGTAGACCAGGCTGGCCTCGAACTCAGAAATCCGCCTGCCTCTGCCTCCCGAGTGCTGGGATTAAAGGCGTGCGCCACCACTGCCCAGCGTTTTGTTTTGTTTTTGTTTGGAGTAGGGTCTCCTGTCCAGCCCTGGCTGGCCTTGAACTTGATATGTAGCAGAGCTAACTTTGAACTGATTCTCCTGCTGCGCCCTTGCTGGTGCTGTGATTGCAGGCATGAATCAACAAGCCCGATCTTAGATCCTTACTGACATATGCTATCATAATTCACTACGTGAGTCAGTGCAGCTTCTATAGGTTCCCTAGATGAAGTAGCTCAGACAAAGGGAGCTTGATGTAGTTGAACATAACTATGAAGCCCCGTTTGGTGGCACACATGTGTAATACCAGCATTTGGAAAGCTGTGGACTTTAAGGCCAGCCTTCGCTGTCTCATACATTTTCAGTTTCACAGTGTACCAGCCAGTTTGTTAGTGTCAGGGCTCTAGAGATGGTTAGGTGGGTAAGAATGTTTGCTGCACATGCCTGAGGACCTGAGTTTGGACCCTAACACCCATGTAAAAAGCCGGGCATGACCATGCACAAACCTGTAATCGCTGTTGGAAGTGGAGATAGGGAATCATTGTGGCTTGCTGTCTTCCAGCCTCGATAGCACCAGGTTCAGAGAGGTGTCTGATCTCAAGGGAATAAGGCAGAGAGTGACAGTAGGACACTCGATGTCCTCCTCTGTCCTTTGTGTGCTCACAGCTACATCTCACACACTCACACCCACACACACTCTCTCTCTCACCTCACACACACACACACACACACACACACACTCTTTCACAGACACACACACACTCACACACGAAAGACTCTTGGTATATTCCTTTTAGTAATATAAACTTTGAGGGGAAGGTCAAGATTAGGGCTCAATGAAGGAAGTTTTGTTTAAAGTGCTACTCTATTGAATAATATAACAGCTACAGAACAGTGAAGGAAAACCTCCGCGTTCATTTGAAACAAACCAGACAATACACCACAGGTTTACCCTGAGCAATTATACCAAATTTCCTCATTGCTGGAGAGAAATGACTGAGTTGAGCTCTAACCCAAGGGGCTGTAGATACGAATTGCTAAATACAATTATGCATGGGGCTGGGGTGATGGCTCAGCAGGTCTAAAGCACCTGCCATGCACGTGTAAGGATCAAAGTTAGAATCCCCAGAACCCAGGTAAGTGCCGGGAGACGCTGGTGGCCCACCTGTAATCCCAGGCCTCACTTGAGAGGTGAAGACAGGGGGTCCCCAAGCTAGATTTGATGGATCTGTAAGTTCTAGGTTCCAGTGAGCAACCCTACCTCCATACATAAGGTGGAGAGCAATTGAGAAAATCACCTGATGCCGACCTTTTGCTTCTGCCCCTGTACATACATATGCAACCACACACTTGCACACATATGTACACATACATACACACACAGATTATGCAGAGAAAGCAGTACATGTTGCTGCACAGGCTTGCAAGTCCACACCCGGATGTGGAGGCAGGAGGATAAGAAGTCAGAGTTCAAGATCATCCTTGGCTACATAGAAAGTCTGAGACCGGAAGTCTACATTAGACCCTGTCTCAAAAAAATATATATATGTACAGAAAGCTAGGCATTCGGCAAACGCCTGCCATACCCACACTTTGGAGACTGAGGCAAAGGGATAATCAATTTGAGGCCAACTAGAGCTGCCCAGGGAGACCCTATCTGAAAAAAATGCTGCAGAAAGCTGGACAGGATGCTGCAGGCTCTCTTGAGCTGTGTCACCAATGCTCACGGTATCCTCCAGGGACATCACACGAATGGGACCATGTTTCTCTGGGAATTTATTTCATTTTTTTTCTTCCCTCTTCAGAATTCTTAGGGAGATGGCACACCTGCAAAACCCTGAGCCACCTGCACTGAGTCTGTCCTCTCATCTTCTATTCTAGAATTCCAGGAAATGGTGCATTCTTAAAGCCCAAGTCTTCAGAAGAAAGAGAGGAAGGGGCATTCTGCCAGAAGGATTCAAAAGCCCTGGGACTGGGATGCTCCCCACCCTACCCCGAACTAATTTACCAAGTCCCCCTGAAGCTCTTCTGCAACGTGCTCCTTGCTTGAGGGAATGCAATGGTTTGTGGCTCTTCCTTCTTTGGTGGTGGTGGATAGGTCCTGATGACTTCTGTAAGCCCCCATCTGGCAGACAAGGCCTTTAAAAATCACCCAATAAAATAATTTCTCATCATTGGCTGATGTATGGGTGTTTTAGTTACTTGTCTCCTTGCTGTAACAAAATGTACAACAAAAGCAACTTAAGGAGGCTGGAGAGATGGCTGAGCGGTTAAGAGCACTGACTGCTCTTCAGAAGGTCCTGAGTTCAAATCGCAGCAATCACATGGTGGCTCACAACCATCCTTAATGAGATCCGATGCCCTCTTCTGGTGTGTCTGAGGACAGCTACAGTGTACGTAGACATAATAATAAATAAATCTTAAAAAAGAAAAGAAAAGAAAAAGAAAGCAACTTAAGGAAGGAAAGGGTTAAGTTGGCTCACAGTCTGAGGGTTCACAGCCCATCATGGTGGGGAGGCTGAAGCGGACAGCTGCTCACATGGCATTGACCCTGGGGAAGCGAAGAGAGTTAAACACTGAGGCTCAGCCCATTTTCTCCTTTTCCTTCGGTCCAGAACTCTAGTCTGGGGGATGGGGCCACACACATTTATAGTGGATCTTCTCACTTTAGTTAATCTAATCTTGGTAATTCCTCACAGACAGCCTGGAGGTTTATTTCCATGGTGTCTCCAGATCCTGCCAAGTTAACAATATTAATTATGATAGGTTTTTGTTTTGTTTTGGGATAGGATTTCAAAATGTATCCCTAGCTGGCCTAGAACTCTGAGATATCCCTATGAGATGTCGTGCTGGTCTTCACCTAGCACAGATCCACCTGTGTTGCTTCCTCAGAGGAGGGGGATTAAAGCTGGGTACAATCACACCCAGCTACAATGAGTGGTTTTGCTGTGTTTTTTTGTTTTTTCTTCACCAAGGTAGTGGGACCAACACAAGTCTTTCCAACGATCTCAAGTGTCCTCAAACACTGAGTAAGCCACACTGGTACTGTACATAAGGGAACAGGGAAATTATTTTTGTTTGTTTCAGAATCTGGTTTTAAAAGCATGTAAGTGTTGCAACTAAATATCGTTGTCCTGCTGAGAATCTTATTCTCAGCCATCCAGCTAACTCTGAAATTAGTATTCTTCAGAAAGATTTTAGCCAGCATAAGCTCACTCATACACGAGCCAGACACAGTGGCGCACATCTGAAATCTCGATGCTCAAGAGATGGGAGCACTAAAATCATAAATTCAAGGCCAGCTTTGGCTACGCTGAGAGTTTGTGACCAACTTGGGCTACACCCTTTCTGAGCCAGTGAAGGCGAGTTCCGCAGATGACCAGATGACCTCGGTTCCATCTTCAGGACATATGTGGTAGAAGGAGAGAGACCGATTCCTGAAGTTATCCTCTGGCCTCTGCAATCTCGCTGTGGCACAGTGCCCCTTCCTGCCAAGAGATGAATGTTAGTTTAAAAATATCCTTACGCTAATCCCAGCGCTCAGGAGGCAGAGGCAGGCGGATTTCTGAGTTCGAGGCCAGCCTGGTCTACAGAGTGAGTTCCAGGACAGCCAGGGCTATAGAGAGAAACCCTGTCTCGAAAACCAAAAAAAAAAAAAAAAAAAAAAAAGATATATATATATATATATATATATATATATATATATATATCCTTACGCATTTGTTTACTGCTGCTGGGCATTCAATTGCAATAAGAGAAATCTAAATACAAGCAAGAGACAAGACAGCTGGATAGGGTTATAAAGCTCAGACTGCTTGCTGTTACAGCTCAACATGAACAGCTCATTTTGAAGTTGTTTTGACGTTTTCCTCTGGGAAAAACAAGTGTTCAGATTCGGTTGCCCTCGTATGACCCCCAGCCCCTACTCCTTTCTTCTCAGCTACCATTTTCCTGGCTCATAGGTGACAACACCTGAGCCGGTCACACCTAGACTTGCTGGTCCCGTTGAAGGCTAGCCTCCAGGGTCCTGTTACAGGGTTGGGGAGTTTCGAGCCAGGAATTTCTCATTAGGCTGCTTTCCAAGGGGCACCTAAAGCTCTGGCCGACCCTGAGAGCTGGGGACACCCGAGAGTCATGAGCATTTTTCTAGGAGATTGTTTAACAGTTCATAATCGTGTGTGTGTGTGTGTGTGTGTGTGCGCGCGTGTGTGTAGGTCAGGAATCAATGTTGGGTGTGTCTCTCACTTGAACTAGGGCTGATAAGGCTAGGCAGGCTGGCTGGCCAGCAAGTCCGTCCATCTCTGGATCCTCAGTGCTGGGGGCAAAGGCCCACAATGCTTTGCTCAACTTTCTGCTTGGGTGCTGGGGATCTGAACTCAGGCCCTCATGCTTGTACAGCAAACACTTTACCTATTGAGTCATCTCTCCACTCCCAATGGTATCATACTTTAAAAAAAAGATTTATTTATTATTATATGTAAGTACACTGTAGCTGTCTTCAGATGCACCAGAAGAGGGTGTCAGATCTCGTTTACTGATGGTTGTGAGCCACCATGTGGCCGCTGGGATTTGAACTCAGGATCTTCAGAAGAGCAGTCGGTGCTCTTAACCACTGAGCCATCTCTCCAGCCCGGTATCATACTTTTAAACCAATGTCCACACTTACCATGTTCTGGGGCTCTCTTACACTACTACTGCCTATACACTAAACATATTAGTGAAACAAAACAAAACAAAACAAAACCCAAAGCTATAACAAATAACAAGCCCCAGGCAAACAAACAATCCCAAATACTCTTCATATATATTCTTCAAACTTGGTTTTAGGAAATTAATTTCACAGTCTTTATTTAGGAGGAGGAATAATTGAAACAAGCAATCAGGGACCAGGGAGCTGGCTAACTGGGTAAAAGCGTTTGCTGTGCAGTTAGAGGCAGGAGAATCTCGGAGAGCTTGTGAGAGACTAGCCTGCTGTACGCATCAGGAAAACAATGGAGATCCTCCTCAGATGAGATGGAAGAAGGTTGTCCTCTGACCTCCATACACATACTGTGGCATGGACACTTACTGATACACTCTCACACACACTTGCATGTCTTGTATAAATTTGTTTCTCACATTTCTCCTCAGTTTTGACTTTCTTGTAGTTTTCTGGACTGAGGGAAAACTTTAAATGTAGCAACTCCAGGACCAACACAGGAAGACTCTAGCCAGTCTATCAGCCAGAGGAGTCACCATGAATACAAAGAGCTTTGTTTTCATGCTAGACTTGACTATTTCCACCAGCTCTGCAAATGACCAACAAAATATGTTCTCAGCATGGAGTGGAATATTGTGACTTTAAAATGAAGGTCTAGATTGCAATATGTTTTCCATAACTGAAAAACTAAGTCTCTTTTTATTTTCGTCTTGCTTGTTTATAAAATAAGGCTGCAACACTGGCTTTAATTTGAACTATTTTTTTTTTAAATCTAACTACAGTCTTAGCTTGTAGCTTGGTGAAGTAGTTTGGGATTAAATGGACTTGACACTAAAGCCAGCTTTGTGGGTGGCTTAATGGTTGAGTCTGGTGGTGCACATTGGAAATCCCAGAATTTGGAAGTCAAAACATCAGGATCAGGAATTCAAGGCCATTCCTGACTACATATCGATCCTGAAGCCAGGCTATGTGAGACCCTGATTTATTTGCTTATAGGAACAACAAAACTGTTTTTGAGACAGGGACTCATTCTGTAGCTCAGACTATCTTATAGCTGGTAATGCACCTGTTTCAACACCCTGAGCGCCTGTGCCCCCATGCCTAGAGAACCTATAGATTTTCAAAATAGTTCTTTCTGTATCAAAATGAAAATGAAGCACGTATGGGAAACACTTGTCGATTTGCATGCTTACATAGTTCTGTGTAGCAACTACAGTTTAGTGTTGCGTAAACGACTGCTCACGAATCCAATTTCAAGCAAAAACCTACCCCGTATCTCTTCTGTAACGGCTAGGGTATAGGATTACCTCACAAACACTTTAGAAGACAGATGAAATCTGAATCGACAGGATATTTTCCACTAGGCCTGTTGATTTATTCACTGAGAAGACTATAGATTTACAGGTTTTCACTTGTTCCAAGAAAATCAGCTTTGTTGGTGATAGGGTAGATTAAAAAAAAAAGGATTGATTTATTTTATACGTATATGTGTGCTTGCATGAATTTATGTGTGCCACATTTGAGCAAGTGCCCACAGAGGCCAAAAGAGGCATCAGATGCCCTGCAGCTGGAGTTATTGGCCATTATGAGCTGGAACTAAATCCAGGTCCTTAGTGAAAGCAGCCAGTGCTCTTAATTGTAGAACCATCTCTCCAGTTCTGTGGCAAGGTAAATTTGGACATTTTTGCTTTTGCTTATAGTCCATTGCTTATAATTGATGTAAGTAAAAGTGCTATATATTCGAGGTTGACCTTGACTTATGATCCTCCTGCCTCCACCACACCAGGGCGTGCCAGCCACACCCAGTTTATGTGGTGCTGAAGGGGAGAAGCAATTTCAACAAGTTGTCCTCTGACCTTCATACACGTGCCAGGACATCCCCCTCCCTGGAGGACAAATAAATAAATGTAAAACAACAACAACAACAACAACAACAACAACAACAACAAAACCAAAAACCAACCAACAACAGATGTAAACTGGCTACCTTCAAGAAAAATGTGTTCCCCTAAACGTTTTTTCACACTTAAAAAATACCGTATCCATGACGCCTTTAATGCCAGCACCCAGGAGGCTGAGGCATGAGGATCTCTGTGAGTTAGAGGCCAACCTGGTGTACATAGTGAACCCCTATCCAAACAAACAAACAAACAAACAAACAAAAGAAAAGAAACAACACCCCCCCCACCCCAATCCATTGTTACATTTCTCTTGAAATTCGTGGTCTTCGCCTTTAGCCATGACAGCCAGCTGAGAGCTGATATAATTGAAAACACTCCAGCCCAATAAACACGAGGGAACTGGTTCCACACGGACCTATCAGAGAGGGACTGGGCACTGCAGGTTTTTCTTCTGGGTCAGTTTCGAGCTCTTCCGGGCCGCCGGCTAGCGAGGCGGAAGTGCGGTGTTCCCTAAGGCTGCTGCCTCGGAGCGGGCGGAGGGGAGCCTCCCGAAACGGGGGCCGGGCCGGGATGGCGGCAGCCGCGGCCGGGCCGGGTGCTTGGGCGGCCCAGGAGAAGCAGTTCCCGCCAGCGCTGCTGAGCTTCTTCATCTACAACCCCCGTTTCGGGCCGCGCGAGGGAGAGGTAAGCCGAAGGGGCCGCGAGCCTGCTCCGTGCCCGGCCCCTGATGCCGCAGCCCGTCCTGGCAACGGAGGTCCCAGGTTAATCCCTCCGCCCGGCTTGAAAGTCTTTCCCATCGCGTCAGGTCTGGGCAATTAAGATCGAACTTGACTCCTCTCTTGGAATCTTCGATTGCAAAGGTGGAGCCAGATTGGTAGGACAGAGCTCCCAAAAGAGGGAAAATGAAACAAAACTAAAAACTTGGAGGCGCTTCACAAAGTTAATTTTTTCTTTTTTCTTGTTTTCCCCAAAATTGATGTTTTGTTTTCTGGAAATGTTACTGTTACTTTATTTTTCCTTCCGGCTAACTAAAATCTCATTGTGTTTTAACACATTTCTATCCACTAAACTGTTTGGTTGATATCTATGCTGGTTCCAGCTTGTGGCTAATGTCATTAATGTAGCAATAAAGATTTATGTGCAAGCATTTCTGTGATGGTAGGAGTTAAGAGTGCTTTAGGTGTATATTCAGGTATCATAGTCGAACTCTAGTAGAATCATTCTATCTAGGGTAAACATTAGAATGAAATAGTTTTTCACTGTGTCTAGGATAAACGTTGGAAAAAAATGGAACGCTTCACGAATTTGAGTGTCATCCTTGCACAGGGGCCATGCTAATCTCTGTATCATTCCAATTTTAGTATATGTGCTGCCGAAGGGAGCACCCAAAATCGAAGTTATAAGCGTTTTTTTTTACTCCGAGTTGACAGTGGCAACTTCCTCAAAACATGCCTAGAACTGTGTTTTGTTGCAAGCAGATCAAAGCCCTATTTAGGGGCTGGTGAGATGGCTCAGTGGGTAAGAGCACCCGACTGCTCTTCTGAAGGTCCGAAGTTCAAATCCCAGCAACCACATGGTGGCTCACAACCACCCGTAATGAGATCTGATGCCCTCTTCTGGTGTGTCTGAAGACAGCTACAGTGTACTTACATATAATAAATAAATAAATAAATAAATAAATAAATAAGTACTTACATATAATAAATAAATAAATAAATAAATAAATAAATCTTAAAAAAAAAAAGCCCTATTTAGAGGCTGTCAGCCCAAGTGCTCCCGAACCAACTTGGTGCAATTGTGGATCCTGTATTCTTGTACACGCGCACACCTGCATCTTCCTTGTGAGGGTTTCTGACACATGGGAAGAAATCTGAGACTTTCATCTTGTCCTACTGATGAGATGTGATTTGGTGAATATCACAATTACCTCTTACACTGATGGCTTGCAGTAGTTACAAAATCACAATGAATTTTGTTTTTTGGAGGTGCTTTTTGTTTTTTGTTTTTTCCCATCAATACAGGGTTTCTCTGTGTAGCCCTGGCTGTCCTGGAACTCACTCTGTAGACCAGGCTGGCCTCCAACTCAGAGACTCTCCTATCTCTGCCTCCAGAGTGCTGGGATTCGTGACGTGTGCCACCAGACCCAACCATTCCTGGTTTTCTAAAGACATTTTTAGGTGTTGTCCTTAGCCTCTATGATCGGAGAGTTGGATGTTAAACTCAACACTTTCAGAGTTAAGATGAATAAATCCTGACATTAATGCTGTGTTTCTGTTTTCTTTCTGTGTTAGGAAGAAAATAAAATTCTGTTTTACCATCCAAATGAAGTAGAAAAGAATGAAAAAATTAGAAATGTTGGATTATGTGAAGCAATTGTACAGTTTACAAGGTAATAGTTTACATATATTTTTTGTTTGTAAAGACTGGTGAATTCTTTCAATTTACACCATATTTAAACCATGTTTTTAAAACTTTTTTCCCACTAGGACTTTTAGCCCATCGAAACCTGCAAAATCTTTACACACACAGAAGAACAGACAGTTCTTCAATGAACCAGAAGAAAATTTCTGGATGGTTATGGTATTTATATACTCAGTAACAGTTCACAGTAACAGCTCTGGGGCTCTTATTCTTAGGAAACACTGAAATTGGTTGCAATTTCAAAATCAAAATGGTTATTAAGATTGGGGCTAAATTTTAAGAAACGTTCTGGCCAGGCAATGGTGATGCATACCTTTGATTCCAGCACTCAGGAGGCAGAGGTAAGTGGATCTCTATGACTTCCAGGCCAGCCTGGTCTGCAGAGCCAACTCCAGGACAGCCAGGGGTAGACTGAGAAACCCTGTTTCAAAAAAAAAAAACAAACCAAACCAAACCAAACAAACAGGAAGAAAGAAAGAAAAAAAACTTTATGCCTACAAATGGAGCTCAATAGTAGAACGCCTGCCTGGGTTTTTGAATAGACACCACAAACAAAAGAAATTTTATGTCTAGTATAACACGTTCAATAATTTTTGGGTATTTATGTGTGATAGAGGGGATGGAAATGACGATTGTGTGCCTTATGTATGGCAACCTTGAATGCCATTCCTCAGGAGTCCATCTGGATTTCTGAGCAAGATATCTCACAGAAGTCTGAGAGAGCCAATTATGGTTGCCTAGTTGGTCAGCAAGCTCCAGGAATCCATGTCTCTGACTCCCTAATGCTAGGATTGTGCTACCATACCCACATTTGTTTGTTTGTTTGTTGGCAGGATCTCACTGTATAGCCCTGGCTGGCCTGGAACTCTCTTTGTAGATCCACCTATTTCTGTCTCCTGGGTGCTAGAAATCTAATTCAAGCCCTTGTGTCATCTCCCAGTCCTCCTGATAATTTATTTATCTATATTTTTTGTTTTTATTTTATTTATTTGTTTTGGCTGGGGGCTTGGGGGGATGTGGAAGGCAACTTGAGAGCGTTCTCTACTCCCACCGTGTTGATCCTAGGTATTGAACTCCAGGTCATCAGCCTGGCAGACAGACGAAAGCCTTTACCTGAGGAGCCATCTTTCTTTTTGTTTGTTTTGTTTTGTGAGATAATGTTTCTCTGTGTAGTCCTGGCAGTCCTGGAATTCTCCCTGTAGACCAGGCAGGCCTTAAACTCAGATCTTTCTGCCAATTGCTGGGATCACATGTGTGCATCTGGCTGGCACTTGTTTATATATTTTATTGCTAGAGTTAGAACCCAAGCACGGCTGGGCAAACATTCTACTATTGAGCGATATTCCCAGTCCTACCCAGATTTTTAAAATTAAAAGAAGGTTTAAAACATCCGGTCACATCATTATTAATTTCTGTTTATCAAACTTCATAGGTTGTTCGGAATCCTATCATCGAGAAGCAAAGTAAAGATGGCAAGGCGGTAGTGGAGTACCAAGAGGAGGAGCTGTTGGTAATGTGCAGTTTCTTATCCTGTGCTCTTAGGATGCTCCTGGAGATGTCACATAACATGCATTTAACCTAAGTAGCTTTAGGAGCCTTCTTGGGCTTCATAGAAAGGTTTTATGTTTATTGCTTACTTTCACATAATCCTCTAAAAATACTTCAGTGCCTGTCTTATTGATACCTTCCACTGGTCACCTGTGTATAATATAAAGCCCTTCTAAAAGAGGCTTATTGGTTTGTAAATTTGAATTTAAATACCTGTGATTTCAGCGTACAGCTACCGTAGGACCAAGTTTATAGTAATCATGAGCCTTGGCCAAGAGTGGTCCTGTTGCTGTGCCTGGGGCCCGGTGAGATGCCTGCTGTTTTCTTGTTTGTAGGACAAGGTGTACAGCTCAGTGCTGCAGCAGTGCTACAGCATGTACAAGGTAAGCCTGCGCTCTGCTCTGCCTGTGCCTCACTGCGAGGGCCTCAGAGGGCATGTGTTACACGTGTATTCTTTTTAAACATCTTTTATTTTATTTTTTTGAAGTTAAAATATAATTACATTGTTTCCTCCTTCTCTTTTGACCTTCCGCATCCTCCCATGTACCCCTCCCCCATTCTCTCATGGCCTCTTTTTAAAAATCATATGTATGTTTGTATGTATGTATGAATCTACATGTGTGTATATATACCTAACTGTATATAACCTGCTCAGTCCATATGACGTTCCGTGTATGTCTGAGTTGACCACTTGGTACTGAATAACCCTTGGTAGGAGAAGGTTATGCATCCCCTCTCCACATTTCTTGTTTTCCCGTAGTCTTTAATCTAGGGCTGAGCCCCAAGAGATTTCTCTCTTCCATGTCAACATGTCTCTTCGTGTGGTCCGTGTTCAGGTCTAGTTTGGGCAACCGTGTTGATGAGATTTCACGGATAGAGCTTCTCTGACATTTGTAGGAGATGCAGTCTCACAGCAAACTCCCTGTTCCTCTGGCCCCTAGACTCTTCCTTTCCTCTTCCTCCTCCTCCTCCTCTTCTTCCTCCTCTTCCTCCTCTTCCTCCTCCTCCTCCTCTTCCTCTTCCTCCTCTTCCGCTGTGATCTTGAGCCTTGGGTACAGGAACTGTGTTGTAGTTACATCAGTTGTATCACAGAATCATTTCTTTTCTGCATTTTGATCAGCCATGGTTTTCTGTAATGGTCTCCATCTCTTGCAAGGAGATGTTTCTTTGCTGAGGGTGAGACCCTATATTTAATCTGGTACACACTGGTAAAAGACATGCAGGATCTGACTGGGCTGGCTTCTCTTTAAAATTAGGGTCTGCCGGGCGGTGGTGGCGCACGCCTTTAATCCCAGCACTCGGGAGGCAGAGGCAGGCGGATTTCTGAGTTCGAGGCCAGCCTGGTCTACAAAGTGAGTTCCAGGACAGCCAGGGACTACACAGAGAAACCCTGTCTCAAAAAAAAAAAAAAAAAAAAAAAAAACTAAAATTAGGGTCTGTCCACTTCATCTGAGGATAAGTTCGGGAATGTTTACAAACAATTTTGTTCTGTTTTGCTTTGTGAGACAAGATTTCTCTCCATAGCCCAGGCTGGTCTCAAACTCACAGTCACCGAGCCTCAGCACCCCAAGTGCTGAGGTCACAGGTGTGTGCTACCCAGCCTGGTTCTAGAAGGAATTCTCGACTCTTTTGAGGTACTGGGGATTGAGCCCAGGCAAATGCTCTCTGTTTGTAGCTACATTGGCATTGTTAACTTTTTTATTTTATTTTTTTATTATTTCTGGTGCCAGAGAGACGGCTCCATGGTTAAGAGCCTGTCTTGCTCTTCAGAGGCCCAAGCTCAGGTGAGGGCTATAGCTCCAGCTGATCGGGTAGCTGAGGGAAGAGAATGACTTTGGAGTTTGAGCCCAGCCTCCTGGGCAACTTAGAAGTCCTGTACTCTCAAAATCAAACAGATAAACAGAAAGATAGGCAGGATTATTACGTGGCCTTATGAAGAGCCGGTGTCTATCACCTAGTGTATTGCTTAGTAAGGCATATATAATTTTACACAGTTTCTTTCTCACGAATACTTCCTATGCTTGAAAGTACCTGGGAGGCGTTGATGAGCCCTGTTAAAGGTGAAGCAGAGGAGCGTGAGTAACGCAGGGCACTGACGCCATTTTCCACAATGTTTTACATTATTAGCTTTTCAATGGGACGTTTCTGAAAGCCATGGAAGATGGAGGCGTCAAGCTCCTAAAGGAAAGATTAGAGAAATTCTTCCATCGGGTAAGTGTCCTGGATTTTATTTATAGCTTTACTAAGACCTGGAGAGGAGTATCAGTGAAGCTGGCAGTAGGAGTAAGCGGCTGACCACTTAACTGGTGTGGATAAGAACCTTGGTTGATCCCAGCATCACTGGGGTTGTTCCAGAACAGTACAGAGGCAGGAAAACTTGTTTTTAATTTATTCTTAAAGATATATAAGGCATATATGATATATATCATACATATCATATCGTGTATATATATCAGATATATATCTTATTATATGTGTGACATATATTGCATTGCTGTTTTGCCTGCATGTATATATGTGTGAGGGCCCCAGATGCCCTTGACCTGGAGTTACAAGCAGTTGTGAGCTGCCATGTGGTGGGTGCTGGCAACTGAATCTGGACCAGTGCTCTTAACCACTGAGCCATCTTTCCAGCCCCAACTCATTGTTTATACTTTTAATTGTATGTGTATGTCTGTGTGTGGGTATGCGCACATGAGTGCAGTGCTCATAAAGACCAGAAGAGGATGTCTGATTCCTTGGAACCGTGAGCTCCATTTGTCCTCTGGGAGTGCTGGGAACCAAACCCCACTCCTCTCCAGAGCAGTACGAGCTCTTGGCCACTGAGCGTCTCGCCAGCCTCCAGATTTGTTGTTTGGTTTTGTTTTTTTTTTTTTTTTAAGATATAAAATCGAGACCTTGAATGTAGCAAAGAACCCGAGGATTGTTAATGCAAACCCAGAGCAGTGAGGTGATCCTCAGGCCTGTGGTCTCGCCTGTTGGAGCAGAGCATCCTGGAAGCAGCCCCGAGACGTGTCTCAGCTGATCCTGTGCACCTGTGTGTATTGCAGGGAGGACTTATTTCAAAGGCTGTCTTACTATGTGGGTGGGTTAGAGTGCAAGCATCTAAACACTTACCAGAGCTGCATGCTTATTACACACACACACACACACACACACACACACACCAATACTGACCTCAGATTCACAGTAACCCTCCTGTCTCAGCCTCCCAAAGTGCTGAGATTATAGATACGAGCTGTCACATCAGCCTGCGATGGTTCTGTTGTCCTAACAGGCCTCACACATAATAACTCGGGGGGAAGGCTTTGGCTGTTGTGGTGATGTGAATGAGAACGGTCCCTATAGGCTCATAGATACAGAAGACAGAAGTTGGTTCCAGGGACTGGGATATTGCTGTGATAGGCCTGACCATGCTTTTCTTTGGATGAATGTGGAGTTTGGGACTTTGAATTTGGAAAGCTGTGGAATGCTTTAAATAGGGCTCAGTGGGCCATCCTAGTAGGAATATGGAAGACTTGTTGCTGAGGATGATTTGAACTGTGCAGACCTGGCCCAAGAGGTTTCAGTGTAGAAGAATTTCAGAATGTGGCCTAGAGATATTTTTGTGATATTTTGATGAACAATGTGGCTGCTTTTTGCCCTTGTCTGAAGAGTCTACTTGAGTCTAAGGCAAAGAGATTTATATTAATTGCATTGACAAAGGGAGTCTCAAAAAAGCCCATCATAGATTTTGTTCTCTGGTTAAATCTCATGAAGAGCATTTTAAACAAGAGTAGCAAGCTTAGAAAGGAAAAACATAAAATATATGGCTCGAGTATTAAAGGGGTACTGCGAAATGAAATGGAACTAAATCCTATGTTTTAGGAGATAACAGGTTAAGGGATTTGGGGGCAAGATCCTACGCAGCTAAATTTAGATCCAGGTATGGTGATATGTACATCTTTAATACCAGGAGACAAAGCCAAACAGTTCTCTTGAGTCAAGGCCAGCCTGGGTCTAGATGAAGAAAAGCTTAAATCAAGGCATGGTGGTACATGCCTTAAATCCCAGCATTACAGGAGACAGAGCCATGCAGATCTCTGAGTTCAAGGTCAATCTACAGAGCAATTTCCAGGAAAACCAAGCTTAGGTAGAGAGGGAGACAGAAAACAGAAAGCTAGTATTCTGCTAGCAGCCTTCAGATAAAGATGTAGAGTTCTCAGCTCCTCCTGCATCATGCCTGGTTGGATGCTGCCATGCTCCTACCTTAATGTCAATGGACTGAACCTCTGAACCTGTAAGCCAGCACCAATTAAATGTTGTTCTTTTAAGAGTTGCCTTGCAGCCGGGCGTGGTGGCGCACGCCTTTAATCCCAGCACTCGGGAGGCAGGGGCAGGTGGATTTCTGAGTTCGAGGCCAGCCTGGTCTACAAAGTGAGTTCCAGGACAGCCAGGGCTACACAGAGAAACCCTGTCTCGAAAAAAAAAAAAAAAAAAAAAGAGTTGCCTTGCGCTGGGCAGTGGTGGTGCTCACCTTTAATCCCTACACTTGGGAGGCAGAGGCAGGTAGATTTCTGAGTTTGAGGCCAGGCTGGTCTACAGAGTGAGTTCCAGGACAGCCAGGGCTATACAGAGAAACCCTGCCTCAAAAAACAAAAAAACAAAACAAAACAAAAAGCGAAAAAAGGGGCTGGAGAGATGGCTCAGTGGTTAAGAGCACCGACTGCTCTTCTGAAGGTCCTGAGTTCAAATCCCAGCAACCACATGGTGGCTCACAACCATCAGTAAACGAGATCTGACTTCCTCTTCTGGTGCATCTGAAGACAGCTACAGTGTACTTAGGTATAATAATAAATAAATCTTTAAAAACAACAAAAAACAAAAAACAAAAACAAAAAAACCACCAAAAAACAAAAAGCAAAAAAGCAAAAAAAAAAAAAATTGGTGTCTGTTCATAGCAATAAAACACTAAGACAGAAGTTGGGAGGTTGCCAGGCGTGGTGGTGCACGCCTTTAATCCCAGCACTTGGGAGGCAGAGGCAGGCTAATTTCTGAGTTCAAGGCCAGCCTGGTCTACAGAGTGAGTTCCAGGACGGCCAGGGCTACACAGAGAAACCCTGTCTCGAAAAACCAAATAAAAAAAGAACAAAAAAAAAGAAGAAGAAGAAGTTGGGAGGCACAATTTGAAAGATTAGGAGGTGTGGCCTTGCTGGGGCAGTGTGTAGAGGGGGATGGGCTTTGGAGTTTCAAAGTGGTGGCTCAGGCCTTTAATCCCAGCACTCAAGAGGCAAAGACAGGCCCATCTCTCTGATCTGATCTATAGAGTGTGTTCTAGGACAGTTCAGGCTACATAGAAAGAAAACCTGTCTGGAAAAAACAGAAAACAACCCCAGAGAGAGAGTCCTAGGGGCTCTCTCTTCTTACTGCCTGTGGATTCAGATAACGAACTGTCAGCTACTTCTCCAGCACCATGTCTGCCTGCAGGCCACAATTCTTTCTACCATGATGACAATGGATTAAACCTCTGAAACTATAAGCAAGCCCCGATTAAATCTTTTTCAGAGTAGCCATGGTCTTGGTGTCCTTTTACAGCAAGAGAACAGTGACTAACACAGCTGTCACATGGATTCAGTCACAGGAGTGTGAAATGTCCCAAGAGCTGAAGCCCGAGATAGTTCCCAGTCTCTTTCATTGTACTTTGGGCTTTGTTTCACTTGCCGCAGCACCTGTCAAGATTCAGTTTATGTTCAGGTTATAATTCTCAGTTTGTTTTTTTTCCCTAAAATACCTCTTATCTTAGTTACTGTTCCATTGCCATGAAGAGATAGAAGGCAGTTTATAAAGGAAAGCATGGAATTGGGTTTGCTTACAGTTTCCCAGGGTGACTCTGTGACCTTCATGGCAGGGAGCATGGCAATAGGCTGGCAGGTGTGGTAATGCTGGAGCAGTAGTGAGAGCTCACGTCTCATCCACAGACAGCAGGTAGAGAGAGAGAGAAAGTCCTGAAAGAGCTGGGTCTGGGCTGGGGTTTTGAAGCCTCAAGGCTCAACCCCAGTGATAGATGTCCAACAAGGCCACACCTTCCAATCCTTTTCAAAATTTCAAAATTGTCCCACAAACTAGGGACCTAGCATTCAAGTATATGAGCCAGTGGAGGCCTTTCTCATTCAGGCCGCCACCCCCCTCAGCCCTGTTCCTGTATTGTTTATTTAATTTTTTGTTATTTGTGCGCATGCAGACTGGGCTTGATTTTGGGTGTCTTTCTCAGTTTTTCATGCATTGAGTCAAGGCCTCTCCCAGAGGCCATCATTTCAGCAAGTGTAGCTGGCCTGCTTGCTCCGGGGAGCCCATGTCTCTGCCTCCCTCAGCTGGGACTAAGGCAGCCTCCCACCCGCCTGGCAGTTTACACACATGCTGGAGATCTCAACCCCGGTCCTCGGTGTACGGCAAGCACTGTTAGCCTCTGAACCATCTGAAACGTTTCTCACTTGTTTTCTTTTGTTTGGTTTTCCCCGAGACAGGGTTTCTCTGTATAGCTCTGGCTGTCCTGGAACTCACTCTGTAGACCAGGCTGGCCTCGAACTCAGAAATCCACCTGCCTCTGCCTCCCGAGTGATCAGATTAAAGGCATGCGCCACCACGCCCGGCTGTTTCTCACTTTAATGACCATAATAAGTCACTCTGGTGGCATCTTCCTCAAACCCTGCTCTTGCTCTCGTTACTGTCCTGTTAGGAGCAAACTGCTGTCCTGACTGACATCCTTCCGAATGGCACTGTGTCCATAGTCCTATTGTGTGGATCCTAAGAGACGCATCAGGGGCTGGTGAGATGGCTCAGTGGGTAAGAGCACTGACTGCTCTTCTGAAGGTCCTGAGTTCAATTCCCAGCACCCACATGGTGGCTCACAACCACCCATAAAGAGATCTTACACCCTCTTCTGGTGCATCTGAAGACAACTACAGTGTACTTATTTATAATAATAAATAAATATTTGGGCCGGAAAAAAAAAAAAAAAAAAAAAAAAAGAGACGCATCAGCACAGCAAGGGCAGCTCTCAGCTTTTGTGTTTCAGGACTGGGACTGACTTCAAGTCCAGTCATTCTCGGCTTACTGCTTCTTGGGCTTGTTGTGCTGTTTGTCAGTGTGTGACTGTGCGGCTGTGTGAGCGCTGTAGGGAGTGCGACGGTTAATCTAGTGTCTGTTTCCCCCACAGTATTTGCAGACACTACATTTGCAGTCATGTGACCTACTTGATATTTTTGGTGGAATCAGCTTCTTCCCATTGGATAAAATGACTTACTTGAAAATCCAGTCCTTTATTAACCGAATGGAAGAAAGCCTAAGTGTAGTCAAATATACAGCATTCCTCTACAATGACCAACTTATCTGGTAAGTAGCACCCTGTGACTTGGCCTGTAGGACATGGAGGTCAGAGTAATAATAAACTGCACAGTAGCAGTGAGTGCAGTTGTCTGTCACACAGGAAATAACAGCAGGGGCATCAGCAGGAAAATTTTGAGGGGCATTGTCAAATTAGGAGGAGAATTATTTAGAGCACAGCTGGGATAATAAACAATTAAAATTACCAAGCAGAGGAGCTTAAATAAACTAGAGCCAAGACTGAGATGCCCCCCCTCAAAAAAAACAACAACAAAAAACCAAACTGAGATGTCCCAGTGGCTAGAGCCCTCGCTGTACAAGTGTGAGGATCAGAGTTCAGATCTCCAGAACCCACATAATTGCTGGGTGGGTGTGGTGGAGGAAGGCAGAGACCCTGCCTCGGTGAATAAAGGACAAGGGCAGCTGAGGATGATTCCTGGTGCTGACCAAGGGCACAGACTCCCATGCATGCATACACATGTGCACCTATATACATGCATACAAAACCATGCATACGTAAAAGACATAGCGCACGCACACACACACACACACACACACACACACACACACACATATGAAATGTGGCCAAAAAAAGGTAGAAGAAGAGAGAAGATGAAAGGAGGAAGAGGGGAGGAGGGAGCTGTTCTCAAATAGCTTAATATCCAGCAAAGAGAGTTGGGGTGATGGCTGAAGGGCCTCTTACTGCTGATGTAAAGACAGCAGAACGCTGCACACAAACACAGAGCAAGTTGACTAGAGTAAGAGTATATGTATACCCAAATGAAGTCTTCAACCTCGGGTAGCTCACTAGGCTGGCATAGCAAATGCAGTTACCCACTGGGCTGTCCTGCTGGCCCAAATGAGTGTTTTATTTTGCTTCTGGTTTTTATTTTTATTTTTCAAGATAGGGTCACACTATGTAGATCAAGTTGGTATGTTACTTGTAATCCTCCTGCCTCAGTCCCCATCCCCAGTGCTTACATGTGTCTTAAAAAGGAAGTTGTGTCTTGAACCTGATTTCGGTTTTACTTTTTCTTCCTCTTTATCATCTCAGTTACTTCTGAAAAAGAAAAATGTAACCGTCCATGTGTTCGCTTTAGAAATTCTATCAGCTCCCACCCCACGTGTTCGATGCTGCCCTGTGAGCAGCAAAGCTCAAGAACCAGTCTTCCCTTGCTGACAGAGTGTCTATGTGTCTGCTCTAGGCTCCTAGAGTACACGCTTTCATTTTTGAACATTCATCTTTATGTTATTTATGCACATAGGTCTTTTGCCTGATGAAGCTGGGCTGGCTGGCCAGTGAGCCCTAGGGTGCCCCTGCCCCCACCTCCCAGCACTTGGATTGTAGGCGTGCACTGCCACAGCTGGCTTTCAACCCACACGGGTGCTGGGGATCTACATTCAGGTCCTCGTGCTAGCATGAGCCACGTTCCCAGCCCCTGCCACATTTTAGACGTGGTCAGGACATGAGAAAGCAGAGGGTAGTATGGGAGATGCCCCGGTGCATGGTCTAGTGAAGGCATCGCACAGAAGGGCAGCAGTTGTCTGCGGGGAAGGACAGACAGCTAACATTCTAACACAATAGGCGGTGGAAGAGGGTTCTTGAAGAGTTCTCCCGGGACCTTTTGGTTTCCTTCTTTATGTCTTGTCCCAAAACAACAACAAAAACCTCTTCAAGGGTGGATGTCTGCCAGTTCCCAACACTTCTCAGTATTCCTGCCTCATTTTGAGATGAGTTTGCCTGAAACTTGTTTCTTTCTCCTTTTTGTCTACACTGAAACCTAGAGAACAAATATCCACAAATACTTCTGATGTCTATGGTCAAATTATATATCTGTAACATAGTGATATTTTCTAGAATGTGGTATTCACTGTGTAGGCTGGGACCCCAAGATGTCTTTCTAGAATGTATCATGTGGTTACCACTGTCCCCTAAGTAACCCTGAATGGATTTCAGTCTGAAAGTCAGATCTATTGGACTTAAAAAACTTAAAGTGTGTGTGTGTGTGTGTGTGTGTGTGTGTGTGTGTGTGTATGTGTGTATGTATGTACATGTGTGTGTGCACACACATCTCTCTACTCTTCATTGGTTCCAGGGATCAAACCCAGGTCACCAGTCTTGCAAAGCAAATGCCTTTACCTGCTGAGCCTTCTTGCTGGTCCTGTTGAGGCCATGCTTTGAGTCTTAGTTAAAATACAGGACTGTGGAGCAGCAGCTGCCAGTAGGTCAGCGCGCAGCGCCAGCGCTTGCTTGGTCTGGTGTGTTTCCTTCCCGCACTTCCTTCCCAGCTGGAGGGTCTGCATGTCTTGTTTTTGTTTCGTTTGAGCTCCTTGTAGCTTGAACTTTTGATCCTTCTGCCTTACCTTCCCTAGGCTGGGCTCAGGCTGTACACCAGCGTGCCCATCCTGTTTGTTTTTACTGCAGGGCTGGGGATGGGTCCCAGGGCTTCACGCTAGGCGAGCACTCTCCTGTCTTACTGTATCCCTAGCTCAGCATCTTCATACAATATAGAGACAAGAGCAAGTGTCACTCTAGAGCAGAGAAGGCAGAGGCCGTTTCCAGACTTTAACTCGTGCTTCCCTGGTGTTTCAGGAGTGGACTAGAGCAAGATGACATGAGAATTTTGTACAAATACCTCACCACCTCACTGTTCCCCAGGCACATCGAACCTGAGGTATGATTGCATTCTGTAGACACACAGTAGACCGAGGAGGGGCAGGTGGGTGTGGGAAGCTGGGCACAGGACACCTCTGAGCTGCTTTATGGTTGGTCTATGATACTCAGGGATACTTAGCTGGTATCGATTCGTCACACATGGAAGTGTGTGTCATCCTTGCTGTGCTTGCTGTGTTCAGCTGCAGTAGGAGGAACAGCTCATCAGGCAGGGAGAAAACTGGGTCTCAGATAGGGAGGGACAGGGATCCGTGAGGGCCCTAAGCCTGCAGTCTTCCTCTAGAAGTAGGTGACATTGTGAGAAGGTGCCTTATGCCTGGCATACTTGGCCACAACTGTACTTAACTCCCCAACTTTCCACAGAGAACATTAGACACCAGCATTCTTTTTTTCTTTTTTTCTTTTTTTTTTTTTTTTTTTGGTTTTTTGAGACAGGGTTTCTCTGTGTAGCCCTGGCTGTCCTGGAACTCACTTTGTAGACCAGGCTGGCCTCAAACTCAGAAATCTGCCTGCCTCTGCCTCCCAAGCGCTGGGATTAAAGGCGTGTACCACCACGCCCAGCGACACTAGCATTCTTAATTAGGCTGAAAGTGAAGTGTTCACAGCCCATACAATCATTATTTTCCCTTGCTCTGATCATTTGCAAACTCCTCTTTCACCTTCATCCCATCTTCATTCTCTAGCTTTTCAAACTTGATTTGCAACAATGGGACGTCCTCTCTGCTACACTCAGGGGTACTTGCCTGCATACACAAAGTCCTGGGTTCTAGCCTCAGCACCTCAAGAAAACAAACATTGAAAGAGAGGTTTAAGACGGGTTCCCTCCAGAACAAAGCTCTTTCCAGGCAGGTCGGACACAGCAGCCAGCAGCTGTTGAGCGCTTACTGTGCACAGTGGCTGTTCCCAGTGCCCAGCACACCTGCCGTCCTCATAACCTTAGGATGGAGTTGGTTACACTGTCTTACAGGACATCAGCACCCTGCCAAGGTGCGAGATGCGTTAGCTTCTCATTGCTGACAGGCTTCCTGAGGAAAACAGCTCAGAGCAGAAAGCCTGGTTTGCCAGTCTCAGGTTTCAGACAAAGATCGGCTGCTTGCGTGTGGCAGAGGCTGCCTACCTCGGTGGAGAAGCAGGGAGAGAGCAACCAGGATAGATCTGCCCTTCAGGGGTATGCCCCGTGCGTGACCTGCTGCCTTCAGCAGGAGCCCATCTCAACGAGTCTATTCACACTCAGCTTTGCAGTTGGCAGTGGATTTTGCCGTCCATAAACTTGGCTCCACAAGGTCCAGTGACATGTCAGCAGCACTGCCAACTCAACCAGGTCCCTCACACAGGTCACCGAGGAACACTCTAGATTCAGACCATACACCTGCCCAACAAAGATATGGCAGGGCCAGCTCTGCTCTGCCTGGTATCCAAGCCTTTCTTATAAGCACGCCCTTCAAGGAGCTACTTCCGGTGCCTGTCAGCCTTTGACAGCTTGGTGCCACAGTAGAAGATTCTGTCCGTTACTTGATGACATGCCTGAAGAACACTGTGTAAGCACAGAGCTACAACCCAGCATGGCCACATACATGTGAGATCTGTCACAGATTAGTAGTGGGCTGTGTGTTTTCATCTCTGGGTACACTGTGCATTGAAGGTATTTTGAAGTTATATGCTAAAACCAGAAGGGCACCAAACAGTTTTCAAAATTTATTTAGTTTTACATGCAGGGACTTTTGCCTGCATGCATATCTGTGTTATCATGTGTGTGCAGTGCCTTTAGAGGCCAGAAGAGGGCACTTGGATCCTGTGGGAGTAGACTTACAGGATGCTGTGAGCTGTCGGAGATGGATGCTGGATGCTGAGAATCAAACCCAGGACCTCTGGAAGGGCAGTCAGTGCTCTTATCTGCTGAGCCACTGCTCCAGCCCCTGAAACAATATGTTTTCAGCAAAAACAAAACAAGATAAGCACAAGTCTTCCAGGGAACCTGGTGTCATAGCTAAAGATACACACTCTGATCCCAGACAAGCCTGGTGTTGACGTCTGCCATCTATGTCTAAGAGCCACATCTGTGGGTGCATTTCTGTGACTCTGAGCTCCCACAGGAAGGGAATGGGAAGAAGACAGTAGTCTCCATGGGTCAGTGTGAAAAACATGAAGAGCCTTATGGAATTCAGTTATTGTAGTAGGTTGTGGGATTTAGGCTTAGATGGAGTCATATTATTATAGTCCCGGTTAAATTAGTCAGTTCTTTATGTATTTTTGTAGTATGCTTATTATCTTTTCTTTGAAAATTTCATACACGCGTGTACATACCACAGTACTTATCTGTCCACTTCCCCAGGGCTCGCCAGGCCATTCCCTTCTGGTTCATGTCCATTTTCATGATTGTCTTATTGCTCATACCTCTCCCCCTCCCATCTTTCAGCTCCTACATTCTTTACTCTCTCCCACCGTGTCCCCTGAGCCTAGATGGGGTGGCAGAAGGTTGATGGGTGACCAGGTCTGACGCCGAGCACTCGCTCAGGCACTCTGACCTGGTTAACAAGTCCCTGCCTTAAGCACTGCTCACGGTCGGAAAAGCTGCTCTGGCCAAGTCTATGGACAAACCCAGGCATTGTAAGAATGAGGTTTCCTTTATTTATTTTTTTCTGGGTGGCAAGGAATACGGGAAATAAGTTCAGCAAAATGGCTCGAGACCAACTAGCCAGTGGGAGTGCCGTTTGTCAAACTGAAAGTAAAAAAATAAAATGTGATTGTTGTCAATATTCATTTTGTTTGCAGTTGGCGGGAAGGGACTCCCCAGTCAGGGCAGAGATGCCTGGGAATCTTCAGCACTATGGAAGGTAGGATGCCCGTGGCTCGGCTCACAGCGCTGGGCCTCGCCACTCTTCTGTAAAGATAAAGATGGCACTGGGTCGCCCTGTTGAGCAACGATCCGAAAGGGAGCTCTCGTTCCCAGGGACATCACACTGTCGCTTTACGGAACTCTGATCTGCTGTTTATCAAATGGCGTCTAGCATCAGCAGAACATTGATAGCCCTTGACTGGGAATGCGTTTTGTTATGTTATGTTTACCTCATTGAGTTGAGTCATCTCTGTGTTTACTTTTAAGATTTCTTACTGGACCCTTGAACCTTAATGATCCAGAAGCAAAATGCAGATTCCCCAAAATTTTTGTAAATACAGATGACACGTATGAAGAGCTCCATTTAATTGTTTATAAGGTAATGATTGTTTTCCTCCGGTGTTACAGATGAAGGCTAAGGCACACCTCCTAAATATTTCTTGGGACAGGTGTTACAAGTTCTGATTTGTGTAAAACTCAAAAAGGGTGTTCTTCTGCAGCAGGAAGTTGCCTTTCAACCTTTTTAGGCAATTTTGCTACTAGTGAAAGAAGTCCTGTCTAGGGTGGGATTCAAGTGTCCAGAGTCCGAGGGCCACACCCAAGGCGTGAGAGGGCCTGCCTCAGAGCACAGATGCATGGGTCGCACTTGAGCGAGCTGTGCTTCTGTGTTGTCTCACGGTGCCTGTAAGAATGGGTATCTATGTGTGGGCTTAGCTCCCTTTTCATTCGGGGGGGAGGCTACTGTTCACGCAGTCTGACCTTCAACTTCTGTGTCCTAGTAGCTGGGACTGCAAATGTGTGCCACCATGCTTGGGTAGTATTTCTTCCTCCCCCCCTCCCTCCTCTCCTCACTCCCTCGCCATTTCTCTTAAGGCAGTTGTGGTACACAAAAGAAATAGGTTTTAATTCAAAGGCTTAGAAACTATGTTTCAGGAAAGCAGAAAGGATGTCACAGTCTGTGGGAATCCTTTGACTGTGTGGAGAGTAGACTGATTAAAAGCAATGCCTGAGAGAAATCTGAGAGTAGAGAAGGCTGCAGCCTAGGCTATGAGGAGACAGGGCTGAGGCGGTGACCACCCATTCTTCAGAGCACACAGAAACCCCCAACTCAGAGCGGCCAGCAGCCAGGTGTGGGGAGTGGCTGTGGAAAGAGGGAATACGGGGATGTTGTCCCCCTCTTCCTGTCCTTGCACACAGACAAGCCTGCAGCTGAGCCTGTGGGGCAGGGTGAAGCCTGAGCGTGTTTAACAGCAAGTGACGAGGCCAGAGAGACCAGGGAGTGAGCCTCCGTACCTGAGAAGCAGGCCGGCTCTTCCTTGAGTTCCACCTGCCTGGCCTGACTGCCTCCCTCAGCCCGTATGATGTATAAACCCACCTCCCTCAGCAGCATAAGGCTCTCTTGTGCTCACGTGTGACAGAACCAAACCAAACCAGACCAAAGCATCAGAACCCTACGAGTGCTGAAAGGGAGGGGACGGACTCTGGGACAGATGAGTGTTTAAAAAGAATTATGCACATGGAGCCGGGCCAGAGAGGTGGCTCAGCTGTATGAGCACTGACAGAGGACCTCAGTGTGACTTCCAGCACCCAGCTAGGGCAGCTCACAACTGTCTCTAACTCCAGCTCCAGGGGATCTGACATCCTCTTCTGACGTCTGTAGGCCTCAGGTACATGTGTAGCGCATAGGCATACGTGCAGGCACCATCAGTAAAAGTAGTGTGCATTAGAGGAGTTGTGTGCATTCAGGTGAAGCAGGGTGGTGTGAGAGGGCCCAAGTAGGCCAAGTAATGGCTCCTGCCTATGGCCAGAGCACTCAGGAGGTCGAGGCAGGGATGTCAGAAGTTTGAGGTCAGCTCAGCATTTAGAGTGGGAGTGCCCCCACCTCCACCCCACCACATTACAGTAACCTCAGTTTAATTGAAACTTAAATTTTTTTTGTATTGTGGGTGGGTGTGGTGGTACACGCCTTTGATTCCAGCACCAGGGAGGCAGAGGCAGGTGAATCTAGGCCATCCTGGTCTACATATGAGTTCCAAGCTCTAGCCAGAGCTACACAGTAAGACCCTGTCTCAAAAACATTGTGATAAGATAAACACTATTAAGTTAGCACTATCTCTTTCAAGAATTCTGTCCTTTCCTTGAAAATGCAGTGTGTGTGTGTGTGTGTGTGTGTGTGTGTGTGTGTAACATGCACATCTTAGTTAGAGTTTCTATTGCTGTCTTAAAACACAATGACCGGGGACTGGAGAGATGGATCAACGGTTATAAGCACTGACTGCTCTTCCTAAGATCCTGAGTTCAATTCCCAGCAACCACATGGTGGCTCACAACCATCTGTAATGGGATCTGACGCCCTCCTCTGCTGTGTCTGAGGACAGCTACAGTGTACTCACATATAACAATAAATAAATCTTTGGAGCAAACAGGGCCAGAGCGAGTAGAGATCCTGAGTTCAATACCCAGCAACCACATGATGGCTCACAACCATCTGTACAGCTACAGTATACTCATATACACAAATAAATATTTAAAATAAAAACAAAACCACAGTGACTTTGGGGAGGAAGTTTATTTGAGTTTCCAGTTCTGTATCATACAGTCCAGCGTCCAGGGAGGTCAGGGCGGGAGCCGACACTGAGGACTGTGTGTGTGTGTGTGTGTGTGTGTGTGTGTGTGTGTGTGTGTGTGTGCTGCTTATGGCTTGCTCCTGGAGGTTGCTTTCTCATAGGACCCAGGGCCACCAACACTGGATTAGTGCTCCAACAGTGGCCTCTAGTTGCAAAGTTCAGGAGCCCCCAGGACTTTTTCACTTTAGACACCAACTGCTTTCTTGAGGTATCTCCAAGATGACCTGTAAGGCCAGTAGTTGACAGGAAAAGCAGATATACTCAAGGAACAGCTTGTCACGGTGAATGGCAGGGATGGAAGTCAGTCTAGGGCTGGAGAGTGAATAAGAGCGCTTGCTGTGCAAGAGCCAGGGCCTGGATTCAGATCTCAGTACTGACCTGACAAGCCAGGCAAGGTCTCAAATGCATCTTTATCTCCAGCTCTAGGGATATAATGGGGAGTTCTGAGCAAAGACGGCTGCTAGATGCCAGTTTAGTTGAAAAACTACAACAAACCCCCAATAGCTCCAGTTCTAGGAAAGACTCTGGCATGCCGTCCTCTGTGTCCGTGCATGTGCATACACAAATGCACAGCCACCTGCACATGTGCATACAGCACACAGTCAAGAAGAGGTGTGTGTAGCAGGGTCTGGAAGTCAGCACTGGCACTCTTCAGACAGTACAGCTGATTGCCGCAGTGATGAGGGAATTGCACGGCAGCGATGCCCTCTAGGGAAGTTGTCTGGCCACCATGCCAAGATTTTATCAGGGATTGGCCCTGGACACTCAGCTTGCCCTTCCTCCCCAGCCCTGCATGTCAAGCTGGTACTGAAGGACCCTGATGGATAGCCCTTGCCGTTTGTTGTAGTTGGGATTTCTTTGAGTAGGTGTGAGGGTGAGGCCATCGTGCAGTGATTTGGGAAGT
This sequence comes from Mus musculus, assembly GCF_000001635.26. Taxonomy (NCBI): domain Eukaryota; kingdom Metazoa; phylum Chordata; class Mammalia; order Rodentia; family Muridae; genus Mus; species Mus musculus. The sequence goes on along the minus strand of NC_000071.6, from coordinate 143,995,010 downwards.
GTTCTCCTGGTTTTGGAGGACTTGGAGAATTGGTGTTAAATCTTTTAAGTGTTTTGTGGAATTCCCAGTAGAACTGTGTACGTGGGTGTTTCTGTGTGAGCATTTTTAAGTCTTATTTTAGTTCTTTTGAAACCAGGTCTTGCTACGGAGCTCCAGGTGTCCTGGAACTGTCTCTGAATGTAAGGCAAACGCACAGACGTCCATCTGCCTCTAGAGGCCTCCCAAGTGCTGAGATTAGTGTGAGTCCCTTCCTGTGCCTGTGAGGTTTTGAAGGATGAGGTTCTTGGTGGTGGTCTATCTTGTTTTTCTTTTTCTTCTTGAGGTTGCTTCGGTGTGTTGTATCTTTCTCCAGAATTGAAGTTAGCTCGATTGTTGGCACACAGGGCTTCACCGCACTGACATTGTTGTTTTCACCTCTTCGCCTATGGCGTTGATAGCGCAGTCTCTCTCTCCCTTTGATTGTTGATTCTGGTAATGAGTCTTTTGTCCTTTTTTACGTTCTAGCCTGTGAAGAGGCTCTTCAGTCTGTGTTGCTTTTTCCCAGGAGGCAGCGTTGGCTTCCTGTGTGGTCTCTTCCCTGTGGAGTCCTTCCTGCTCTGGCTGGTAGTACCCCTTCCCACAGTTTGCTTCAGTTTGCTCTTTTTTCCAGGGACTTGAGATGAGAGCTCAAGTTATCAGTTTTAGCTTTCTTCATATTGGTCATTTGCAGTTATAAAGACTGTCAGTGTTCACACGGGAGCTGTTGTCACACTGTCTGTGTGGCTATGTGTTCACATGGGAGCTATTGTCACACTGTCTGTGTGGGTGCATGAGCACAGCTGCCTTTAGAGGCCAGAGGCGCCATGTTCCCCCAGAGCTGGAGTTTTGTGCTAGGGACTAAACTCAGGTCCTCTGCAAGGGCAGTTAAGGACTGGCCATCCCCTCAGACCCTATTTGCTTTCTTCTTTTAGACATGATGTCATGTAGCTCAGTCTGACCTTGAATTTGCTCTGTAACTGAGACCGCCTTGGAATTCCTGATCCTGCTGCCTCTATCTGGTGTTACAAGTGTGCGCCATGCTTGGAAGTTTTAGCTTTATCCATGGTCTCGGTTGCTGTTACTTGCTAATGTCATAACTGCAGTCATCTGCAGGAGTGAGAGGAGGCAAGGTTGTAATGACGTGGTCTCTTCTTATGTTTTTTTAGTGGAAAGTGTCAAGAGTACACAAGAGAGACTAGAACAGTGAAGTCTCAGGCAGCCAACGAAGGTGAATTCATGAGATGCCAATCTTTTTATAAAGTTTTTGACAGGGTTTCTCTGAGTAGCCCTGGCTACCCTGGAACTCATTCTGTAGACCAAGCTAGTCTTAAACTCAGAGATCCACCTGCCTTTGCCTCCTGAGTGCTAAGATTAAAGGCCCGTGCCACCACCTCCCAGTTTAAGGCCACCACCTCCCAGTTTAAGATGCCAGTCTGTCCCTTGTATTGTTTTATTTTGAGAGCATTTTAAGCTATGCCACTTCATTTGTAAACACTCCGTGTCCCTGAGCCCTGAGGCCATGTGCCGTAGCCTAAGCACCGAGGCCCTGTGGAACCACTCATAGCCTTTCTGTCCTTGTCAGCCACTGTGCTGTTTGCCTCCACACTGCCCTGCTCAGCACACCCTGTCTCCTTACAGTCGGTCTGTCGAGATGAGGACAGGCTCGCCACATTTGCTCACAGCGCTCACCCCTCTTCTCTACCAATTGTCATCTCTGGTTTGTCTCTCTGCAGGCCATGAGTGCAGCCGTGTGCTTCATGATTGACGGTAGGTGCCGGAGTGGGTCTGCTTCAGCCTGACTGGCTCAGCTCCCTGCAGCTTGCCGGGTCCTGTCCTTAATGGACAGTATGTTGTCACTAGCCACGGCCAGGCTGTTTTACCCACTGCTCCCTGTCAGCATTCAATTACTTCTCACTAGTGATCAGCAGGACCACCCCCTCCCTGAGCGCACTTGCTGCGGTGGGTGGGTGGGATGGTGCCTGCGCTCTAAGGACTCAGGGTTAAGTGAGGTGTGTCTGAGGGCAATCAAACAGCCCAGGACTCCAAGTGCTGTGTCGTGTGCATTAAATAAATACTCGACCTTCTTAGGTGTTCCTGGGGCAGCCAGTTTGCCACTGTTTAAGGGGTGTGACGCTTCCCCTCACAGGGAAAGGCTCCGTGTTAGCCAGCCCAGCCCAGCTCTGTCTTCCCGTTCAGTGTGGGAGGGGCGGGCTTCTGAGTGTTTGTTTTGTTCCCCGACTGTCTTGATCTCATCTAGTTGGTCAGTAAGTTTTTCATTTGAATTGTGTCAAGTTCTGAGCAGTCATGTGAGCTGTGGGGCACCAAGGGTGGCAGGGCTGAGTGCTGTTTCTTTTAACTCCTGCCAGCCTCCACGCCGCTCACGCTGGATTTCTGCCGAAGACTGGACAGCATCGTTGGGCCCCAGCTTACGGTGCTGGCATCTGACATCTGTGAGCAGTTTAATATCAACAAGAGGATCTCTGGGTTCGTACTCTGCTTCGGCTTTATTCTCACAGACTAAATGCTTATGGTACTGAAGGTGTGCACAGTGTCACCACTGCAGCATTTCTGGAAAGCTCCGTCCCCTCTGTGATGTGCCCTAGGAGAGGGAAAGGTAGGTCCCGACCGGAATGTCCATTTCACTTCATGGAAGAGGCTGATGCAGCTCACTGTGGCTTTCACTGAGGCTGTGCAAAGTCTTACACGCACAGAGCTGCAGTCTCGTGGCCAGCACTGTACACAGCGCACACTCATTCCCAGCACTGGAGATAGAAGAAGTGTTAGTCTCCTAACCCAGGGTCAGAGAGTGTTTTCTGCAACAGGACAGGTGGTGAATAAGTTGGACTTCATGGACAGTGGACTGTTATTTACAAGGACTCACATGTAGGGGAAACACTTTTTGGTTAAGAAGTAGACTTCGTCTCCTTGGAAAATTCTATCTTATTAGATATCACATGTTATTATTGTTTGAAACATTGGTTACAGCTTACTGAGAGTCTAGATTTGAGTGTCTAGCCACTGAAGATCAAAGCCTTTATATAGTCATTTAGTTCCATGTATTTATTGTGTGTGTGTCTAGGTCAGAGAATGGTTTGCGAGAGTCGAGTCGAGTCTCTCCCTCCATCATGTGGGCCCTGGGTTCTGACTCAGGTCATCAGGCTTGGTGCTACTTGGCTTTCTCTTTGGAGTCACCGTGCCACCCCTGCCATTCCGTTTTAGTTTGTGCATTTTCTGTTCGTGGGTCTCTTGAGTTTTGGTTTTGACTATGAATTGAGATTGCCATTCTGCACTCTCACCCGTGCCTGTGTGCTTGGGATAACTGTTCTTTCAGTGGTCGTCATCTCAATGTCATGTCTGCACAGGTCTGAAAAGGAGCCCCAGTTTAAGTTCATCTACTTCAACCACATGAATTTAGCAGAGAAAAGTACAATTCACATGAGGAAAACGCCCAGTGTGTCACTCACATCCGTCCACCCAGATCTAATGAAGATATTAGGGGACATCAACAGTGACTTTACCAGGTAATCCCAGCGACTTCTCAAAGCGGATGTTGCCTTTCTGAGAATAGATTTAAAGGAGTTATACGTATGTATATTTATATTTATCTTATTTGTTTGTTTACATGGGATTCACTGTATAACCTAGTAGTACTTAAACTCAAGATCTCTCTGCCTCAGCCTTCTCAGGGCTGGGATTATAGACATATGCCTGCATGCCTAGCTAAATAATTACCTTTAAACCAAGTGACCCAGAGCCCTTGAGAAGAGACTGCTTCCACATCACACAAGGTTGCCTTTCATACGTGACTACTTAACTATTTATAACTACAACTTAGTGTCGTTTCTTTCTTTCTTTTTAAGATTTATTTACTTTATGTATATGAGTACACAGTAGCTGTACAGATGGTTGTGAGCCACCATGTGGTTGCTGGGAATTAAACTTGGCTTCTGCTTGCTCCAGCCCTAAGATTTATTTATTGTTATATGTAAGTACACTGTAGCTGTCTTCAGACACTCCAGAAGAGGGCGTCAGATCTCATTACAGATGGTTGTGAGCCACCATGTGGTTGCTGAGAATTGAACTCAGTACCTTCGGAAGAGCAGTCAGTGCTCTTAACCACTGAGCCATCTCTCCAGCCCCTTAGTACCATTTCTTGTTTTGAATTCTTTTTCTCTTCCCAGTCTAGCTGTGTACATAAAAGCATCCCACTCTGAAACTTTGTTACAGAGCAGATGAAGATGAAGAAATCATTGTGAAGGCCATGAGCGACTACTGGGTTGTTGGGAAGAAGTCTGACCAGCGGGAGCTGTACGTGATTCTCAGTCAGAAGAATGCGAACCTGATCGAGGTCAATGGTAAGGGGGCCTGGGACCTCAGGAGAACTTTAACCACGGATACTTCAAATAATCTTTCCCTGGGTTAAGAAACTATAGAAGCTGCACATTGTGGTCATACCTATAATTCCAGCTGAGGCAGGAGGATCAGGAGTTTACGTCCATCCTCAGCTACAGAGTGAGTTTGAACTCAGCCTGGACTACAGGAGACCCTATCTCAAAAAAAAGTAAATATGGCCTGAGAAGTGGCCTAGTGGGTACAGGAGCGTGCTGCCAAGCTTGGTGACACACAGAATGTCCTCAGACCTCATGCATGCATACTGTATCCCTCCATACACACACGTGCACACACAAGGAAATAGGAAGTTCTTTAAAAGGGAAGTAACTTGGTGAGCTGCAGCAGTGGCTCCGGGTTAAGACGTTGGCTTAGTTCCAGCTCCCACACAGTGGCCCGCAGGCAGCCGTAGCCCCGTTCTCACGGATCCAATACCTCGTCTGTCCTCTGACAGCATCGGGCACACGTGGTGATAGACATACATGCTGACAAAAGATAGTCACATAAAATAAACATTAGAAAGCAAAAAAACAGGGACTGCAGAGACAGCTCCAGAGGCTCAGGGTCTCTGCTGCTCTTACAGGGACTCAAGTTTGGTCTACACATGGGGCAGCTCATAACTGCCCCAGAAATCAAACAAACAGAAGCTCCTGGCCTTGGATCCCAGCTTTTCAAGAGGCAAGAGGATGAGAACTTCAAAGTCTGCCTGGGCTATTAATGGAGTCTCTACCTTGAATAAATGGTGGGGGGGAAATGAGATGGGTGTCAGGGGTCTGTGAGGGATGTAGCCCACTGCTACACCCGCCGAGCATGAGTGAGGGCCTAACTCAGCCTCCAGTGCAAACAGAAACCAGAACACAACTCCTAAGATCCAAGCAGATGCTTCTATTCTGTGTATTTCGGGTTTAAAGAAAACTTTATTTCATGCATATGGGTATTTTACCAGCATTTATGTCTGTGTCCCACCCACTTGTGCCTGGTCCCTGAGGAAGCCAGAAGGAGCTGCAGTTACTGACAGTTGTAGGCTGTCCTGTGGGTGCCGAGAACCAAATGGGGTCTTCTGTAAGAATAGCAGGTGCTCCTAGCCACTGAGCTGTGTCTCCAGTCCCCCATTAAATGCTTTTATTTCTCCTGTGGGGTGGGAAACTTAACAGTGCCTAAAAGAAAAGTGTTTTCTAAAGTGCTACAAAAAGAAAAATCAGCAAACAAGGCATGGCTGCCCACTGTACAAATGTCCTTTTATAGCTGCCCACTGTACAAATGTCCTTTTATAGCTGCCCACTGTACAAATGTCCTTTTATAGATCCTGTGATGAGAACCCTCCAGGCTGCCAGGTTCACAGGGCACTTCCAGCTGTCACCATCTGCACATGGGCAGAAGAATGCAGTTTTTTTCTGCCTTCCCATCAGGGCGGGGTTGGTCTCCTTTCTGGACAGTGTGATCTAGCAGCTGCTTTATGGGTCTTAATGAATGTTGTCCTGGAGAAAAGATCGCATTGTCCTCATGGGATTGGGCTTCGCCACTGCTCTCTGTGGCATGACACTAACGGCAGGCAGGGGACAAATCCTACCAAGCTCATCATAAGTGACATAGAGGATCTTAACATCTGTTCTTTTGTTGGTTTGTTTTGGGCTTTTGTTTTGTGTTTTTGAGACAAGAGCTTCCATCTGGCTGGCCTGAAAGTTGCTATGTAGGCCAGTCCAACCTTGAACTTACAGCCATTGTCCCACGGTTTCCTAACGTTGTGATTACAGGCAGCCTCACTGTGCCCAGCATTAGGACATTTCAGGTCTTCATTTGCATTAGTATTTGGGTGCATGCAGAGATAAAATGGGAGTTTAAAGGGGTGGGCATGGAGCTCAGTGGTATAGCATTTGCCTGGCATACTCAAGGCCCTGGGCTCTCTACTTAGCACCACAGAAATTAAAATAGGTGGATTTGATGGATCAACTAATCCAAGGTGATTATCTCTGGAAAACCCTTGATCGACATCTCAAGACTGTGGCCAGGGTTTTTGTACATCCATCCCGTCAGCTTCTCAGGAGCATTGCACTTCTAGTGCTGACCCACGAGGATCTCAGGCTCTCCGCAAACCAGTTCTTTTAGAACCAAAACAGTGGTACCCTAGTGTGTTGGGAAACATGGAGGTCTCAGGAGTTTGTGAGCTGTTTCTCTGACTGCCTTCTCTGTTGGTTATTACTGCGTCCTCTTCTTAAGAGAAAGTCAAAATTAATGCAGACATTTACTTATTTCCTACCTTTATCCCCATAGAACTGAAGGCACTGATCATAGCATGCAGCCCTCAAGGGCAGAAGCTATGCTCCTTGACACACTGTTTTCTGTTCTTTCTGCAGAAGAGGTGAAGAAACTGTGTGCCACGCAGTTCAACAACATCTTCTTCTTGGATTGACTCCACTGGCTCAGCAGAACATCTTTAAAAACCTCAACAACCTTTGTGTTTACCATTACAACTTACTGGTCATGCTAGTGACTGGGTTAGGGACACAGTAAAGCAATACCTGCTTGGAAAACCACATTTCTACTTGGTCTGATGATTCCCTGAGGTTTCTAGATGTTAAATATTTATGTGAAATTAATTAAATGTAGTCAGCTGAATACCATTCCATTCTGCTGACATTGTATGGGTATTTTACTGGGAAATAAGACTAATAAATTGTTAAAGTTTTTAAAAATACTGGTTTCCTGTTGAGTCCTGTGTTGCTGGCTGTTTTGACTGCACTGGCCAGTAGGGCTCATAACTCCAGGTCAGGGGCCAGGCCAGGCCAGGCTCAGAGGACTTGGATCCAGTTCTCACCGCCTTCGTCAGGCTACTCACAGTCTCCTGTAGCCCAGGCCAGGTTCTAAGGCAGTGGTTCTCCAGCTGCCTAATGCCGGGATACTGTGCTCACCCCCAGCCAGAGCAGGATTTTATTGCTACTGTTACATGAACCATACTGTAAATATCTGATATGCAGCCCCTGAGGAAGGCTGGGTCCACCCTGAAGGGGTCCTGACCCTGTAGCAGGTTGAGAGCCACTGCTCTCGGGGTCTGATGCTCCTTTTGTTCTCCCCGGGCACCTGGACTCAGGTGTACACACGTGCACACACACATACATACAATTAAGATGTAGTTTAAATAAGCTTGGCCAGTGGGAAGTGGCACTATTAGGAGGTGAGGTTTTGTAAGGGGGGGGGGGTGTCACTGTGGAGGTGGGGCTTTGAGGTCTCTTTGAATGCCCAGGTCTGGCCTGTGTGATACAGACCTTCCTCCTGGCTGCCTGTGGAAGAGCCTCATCCTGGCTGCCTTCATATCACAATGTAGAAGTCTCAGCTCCTCCTGTGCCAGGCCTGCCTGGATACTGCCATGCTTTCCACCTTGATGATAATGGACTGAACCTCTGAACGGTAAGCCAGCCCCAACTAAATGTTTGCCTTTATAAGAGTTGCTGTGGTCATGGTGTCTCTTGACAGCAATAAACCCTAAGACAACCCAAACACTAACAGACAGTATCTTGACAGCTTGGGGTCTCCCTGTTGACAAGAGAAGGACAGCGAGGCACAGATACAGTCACTAGATTCGATTCGCTTTGAGTACATCCCCGATGTTTCATTACACACCCCAAGCTGTCTAACTAGACATTGTTCCTCTTGGTCATGAGGCCTCCCGAGAGCCACGTCACCCTGTATCCCTTCACAACTGAGATGAAATAGAACTGAATTTTACTCAGCCCTGTTCTGCTGACCCAGAGAGTCCAGGGTCTGGGAGAAAATGAGTTGAGTGATCTGAGACACAGTATTTCCCCAGCCCGGAAAGCAGCCCTCTGCAGTCTGCCTGTTCCGACCTCCATACCTACTGTGTTAGAGGTGAGGGAGCAGCCTCATCCGTTTGTATTGCTTTCCTTGCTCCTCCGTTCTGAATCATTCATTTCCATTATTTTTTTCCTGCCTGTGCATAACTTAAAACTGGTTCTCAGTTTCCCACCATACTGAGCTTTTGTTCCTTGAAGAGTTTGGGGTCGCATTCCAGATCATGGTTGTCTGGGGTGTGTTGCTTGGAATCCCATGTGTTTGTCTCCGTCAGCGTTTATCCTTCCTTGCGTTCTGGCTCCGGAGTCTGTGCATTAATTCAAACTTCTGGTTGAGCTGTTCCGTTGTGTTGCTAATTTCAGGTGGCTTTGTTTCTCTGGTCGAGATGGTAGTCCTCCTTGGGGTTCTGTCAGCCTTGCAGAGCTAATATGCAAACTCACATGTGTAAGACTTCTTTAAGGGGTCTCCACTCCTTTGCCATTTGTGTGTTCTATGTCCATGGATCTGTGTTTATGCAGATGTGTGTGCAGGTGTGCAAGCACGTGTGTGTATGAGTGTGAAGACCACGTGTCAACACTGGGTGTCTTCCTATATTGCTCTCCGTGTGTGTATGTGTGTGTGTGTGTGTGTGTGTGTGTGTGTGTGTGTGTGTGTGTGTGTGTGTGGTTACTAGTATTCACAAAGTCCAGAAGACTGTGCCAGATCCCCTGGAGCAGGAGTTACAGACTGTTGTAGGCTGCCCCAGTGTGAATGCTGGGACCCAAACTTAGGTCCTCTGTAAAAGCAGCAAGGGCCCTTAAACACTGAGCCACCTCTCTAAACAGCACCCCCCGCCCCCAGACAGGGTCTCACTGTGTAGCTCAGGATGACCTTGAACATGCAGCTGTCTCCTGAGTGCCGAGATGTGCCACTATGCCCAGCTAACTTTCATTTACAAAAATATATACAAAAATTTAAAACCCATTTACTAATATGTGCATCCCTACATACTCATTCAGTTAGGTTCTTACAAATGCAGCCAGCCATACAAGAAAAGCTTAATGTGTGGGCCAAGGTAGAGCATTTCGAAACAAATCAGAAGCTCAATGCAAACACTTTATTTTATGGAACATTTGTCTCAGCTTTCTGTCTACTTGTCCTTGCAGCTCGACCATGACACTGCGTGCCTTCACTTCTTCTTCTTCTTGCCAGGGCTGGCCTTGCTAGTCTGGATGGAAGCCAGGTCCTCTTTAGGGGGGCTGGGCGTGAGAGGCTGAGAGGCTGGGATCTCCGATGGCTCCTTGAGCACAGTGATGTCAAGTTCGAAGTCTTGTTTCCTGGCCTCCTCTTCCCGTAGGATGTTCAGCCTAAAGAGCAAAATGAGGATGTGGCTATTTGGTTTTTTCTGTAAAAATGTGAAACTAATTTTTTTTTTTCCAAAAAATTATGTGGTAGACTGGTATTGTGACATACTTACTCCCAGCACTTGGGAGGCAGAGGCAGGTGGATCCCTGTGAGCTTGAGGCCAGCCTGGTCTACAGAGTATAAGTTCTAGGCCAGCCAGAGAGCTATACAGTGAGACCCTGTCTCAAAACACAAGCAAAACTTTTGCTTCTGTGCACGGGGTGGGAGATTATGTGCAGATGCCCTGGAATCCACAGGACATTGGACCCCCCCCCCCCAAAGCCCATGCCACAGGTGACATGGGTGCTGGGACTTGAACTCAGGGCTTCTGTAAGAGGGATACGTGCTCTTCCCCTGCACTCTCTCTCCAGCCCTGAATCTGGATTTTATGGGCTTTCAGTAGTGCTTGTGAGTAAAATGGTCTGTTGTGTCTAGAGTGCTCCAGGCAACAGTTGCCAGTGTGGCCAGTGTGGCCTGGGAGGGTTTCCTGCGGCTGAGAAGCTAGAAAGAAGCCTCGTGAGGCGAGCATCTTCTGCCCCTCCTGTGTGCTGAGCTTGTAGGCTTCACCATCACACCAGGTTGCAAAACACATCGACATTGGGAGCTCTGGAAAGAGCAGAAGCCTGTGTGTACATGAATGAATTCGTGCATCCAGGTGTGTGTGTGGTGACATTCTGTCTGGACTCCACCTCCACGGTTACCTGGCAACAGCCAGGTATGCTCCTCCCCAGGGTTACCTGGCAACGGCCAGGTATGCCTGGCATTATAAAAGGGGCTGTTTGCCCCCTCCTCTCCTTCTTACTCCTGCTTCTCTCCCTTGCCTCTTGCCCCCTTGCTCTCCCTCTCTCCTCATTCCCTCTCCCCAACTTTCCACGTAGTCATGGCTGATCCCATGCCCTAAATAAACTCTATTCTATACCGGTGTGTGTGTGGTACCTCAGAGTATGGGCCCACTGAGGTATCCCCTTCCCCCACACCCTGCCAGAACATATTCTTATAGCTCTTTCTCTTTTTATGATCACAACAGTGTGTGCGCGCGCACATATGCTTCTTTTATCAGTGCTAGGAACCAAACCCAAACTTCACACTTTAAGCAAGCCTCCACCACTGAACTACATTCCCAGCCCCACCCCCAGCCCCCAGGTCCTTCTTTTTTGTCCTATCAGAGATGAGGGCATTGTATGCATCACTGTAAGCCTGTGGTCCTAGGACATCATTGTTTGTTTCACCATAGGCTAAGGTCCTGCTTGGGGTAGCTCCTGAAGACAGAAAAGAAAACTGAGCATATACCATGCAGGGCAGGTGCCCTACCTGGCTTCTAGCTCTTCGTTCTCTATCTGCCTCTGCTGAGCCAGCTCTGCTTCCTGGAGCTGATTTTCCTTCACTTTCTCCTTGAGCATCTCTTCACGTTTGTAGGCACTGAAGAGCACACTTACAAAGAAGACATAGAGGTTGTTCACCCATATGTTGAGTTTCTCTTTCTGTTCATCTTTGGGCTTTTCATATTTCTCTGCAATGGAGCATAATTAAAACAAACATCAGTACAGTGTGAGTGGTGTCTTCTGTCAGCTGTGGTGATCCTGGGGCACTGCAGCCTGTGAGGCCTGAAGAAGTCACCAGATGCGTTCCACAGCAACTGAGGAGGGCCAGTGCACAGCGGCCTGGGGCTGATTATCAGTCCTTCTGTCCAAAAAAACCTCCTGCCGGTTTTTCTTTTTCTTAAACAGCAGAAGTGTTTTGTTGTTATTTGTGTGTTTCGTTCTGTTTTGTTTGAGACAGGGTCTCGCTTTGTAGACCAGGCTAGCCTGGAATTCACAGGATCTTCCTGCCCCTGCCTCCCAAGTGCTGGGGGATGAAAGCTGTGCCTCAGGACACCAAGCTATTCTTTTAAAACCGTGGTGGGGAGAGGTGTGTGTGAGTGCAGGTGCCTGCGGAGGCTGCAAAGTCACTGGAGCAGGAGGTGCAGGTCATTAGGTGGCTATGGAACTCAACTCTGGTCCTCTGGCAGAGCAATATGAGCTTTTAAAAAAATATTTAGAGATTAACCTTTTTACTAGAGTATTCATGTTATTTTACATGTGTTTTGTCTGAATGTATGTATGTGTACCACATGCGTGCTTGATGTCTGCGGAAGCTGCAGTTGGAAGAGACCCCTGGAAGTGGAGTTACAGATGATTGTGAACTGCCCTGTGGATGCTGGGAATTGAACCCATGTCCTCCTCTGTAAGAGTGCTCGCTTGCTCTCTCTCTCTCTCTCTCTCTCTCTCTGCCTTTCTTTCAACTCCCCTCCCCATGCCATGCATAAAAGCCACTCTATACTATACCTTCACCTCAGGGGAAAGGGATGCCTCAGCATGGGCCTGCAGAGGCACCTCCACCACCCCCCCCCCCACTGAACTGCACCTCTTTCTTGTTATAAAACACAACACTACCTAGCTTCCTTGACTTTTTAATAAGAATGTATTCCTCAGTGTGTGGTAGTGCATCTTTTTTTTTTTTTCCTACATTCACTTTTGAGAGTTTCCAAGTTTTTTCGAGGCCCCAAGTTTGTACCAAATGGCATACTTGAGGCTACATATTAATAAATTTCATATTTATGAAAATTTGTGGCTCAAGAATAACGATGTGTTCTTATGCCAACATAAGTGTCCTTTCTTGTATTATCTATTGAAATTAAGACCTTCCAAGTGAGCGTTACTTTGTGAATTTCTCAGACATGGTGAACCTGTCAGGAGAAATCAGGGATCCTGAAGTATTACCCTGATTGAAGGACAGAGCTGTGAGGGACTTCCTAGTGGCACCTCCAGCCTCACCCAGGCCACCAGCAGATCTTTGGGATAAGAACTTACCACCACCTGCTTCCTGCTTATTCAGGGTCTGGGTGCCATTAAGATAAGAAAGCCTGTTTCTGAGTGAACCCTGGCTTCTAGAGACCAGGAAATCCAAACACTTCCCGGGAGCCAGCACTCTTTCTTTCCTTTCTTTCTGAGCTAAATGCCTAATTCTTCCAGATCACCATAATTGTGTGTGTGTGTGTGTGTGTGTGTGTGTGTGTGTGTGTGTGTGTGTGTTTGAGACAGGGTCCTGTAAGCAGCCAGGCTGGTTGCAAACTCACTGTGTTACAGACAAGGACCTTGAAGTCCTGGCTCTCCTGCCTCCACCTACCAAGCGCTGAGATCATAGCTGGGGCCCACCACACAAATTTTGTTGCCTTTAAAACAATCCTAACTTGTTAGTGACTGGGCAAGTTTGAAAATGCAAAGAGTTGGTGCTGGGCTTGTGGCTCAGTACAATGAGCAGTAAACACTCACTAGCCATGTGACAGCCAGAGTCCATCCCCAGAACCACAAAATAACAATTTTATGTAACCCAGAGTTCCAGTTATTAAGGTCAGAATGTCTGCCTGGTAGTGGTCGCACATGCCTTTAATCCCAGCACTTGGGAGGCAGAGGCAGGCGAATTTCTGAGTTTGAGGCCAGCCTGGTCTACAAAGTGAGTTCCAGGACAGCCAAGGCTACACAGAGAAACCCTGTCTCAAAAAAACAAGAAACAAAAAAAGAAGAGAAAGAAAACAGGTCAGGACATCTGCAAATGAAGAGTGATTGCTTTGTGTTGCCATTCCGCTGAGGAGCCGGGTAGGAGACAGTAAGTCATAGCCGTTCAGGTGAAGCCAGCAGATAAAGTGGGATTCTGTGGCCAGGAGAACGGCTTTGACAGCAGACAAAACCAGCTGCCAGAGGCACCGTAGCTGACACACAGTGGTCGTTCAGTTACTGTAAAGGGGCCAGAGGTGCAAGGCAAACCGAGATACAGCTGAGCTAGAGCTGAGGAACGGCCGCCAACACAACACCAGTACAAAGAAGAGACGACAAGGGAAAAGATTCTTGCCACCGAGGGACAACCCCAGTTCAATCCTCAGCACCCACATGGAGGGGAGAGACAAGTTGTTCTCTGACCTACACACACACACACACACACACACACACACACACACACACACACTGGCACACACACACCTACACACGTAAAAGTGCCTAAATACACAAAATAGATTCATTTCTTAAAAAAATCATTAATTTGGTTTCCCTTTTATAGCTCTTTCTATTATGGTGACTGTACGTCTGGATGTAGAGAAGGCTTTCACTAAGCTTAGTCCTCAGAGAGGAAGATGGCTTCCACGGGAGAAATACATACTGACCTTTAGATTCACTCCAAAGGTAGAGGAAAGCAGGAGGGTGCGATGCCTAGCCGGCAGGGCAGGTTTCCAGAGGCTCAGCACAGCAGCCACCTGAGGCCTGGCACAGCCAGACGGTGCTGAGCTAAGTGGGGGAGGGGGAACTGGGAGGGGGGATGGCACCTCGGGCTTTCAGCAGTAAATCCCAGTCAGCTGGTGTGTTTAGACCAGCTGGGAAAGTTTACTGGACAAAACAGAGCACACGCGTGGCGTGTAGCTGGGGTGCACAATGCCGGGAATGTGGGTCAGTGACACAGTGGAAGAAAATCCCCAGTGCTGTGCTCACACAGCAGCACAAGGTGAGCTGAGGGGAGGGGGGAGGGGGAGGGGGAGGGGAGTAAGGAGGAGGAGGAGGTGGAGGAGGAAGAAGGGGTGGGGGAAGAGGGAGAGGTAGCGGGGGAGGGGGAGGGGGAGTAAGGAGGAGGGGGAAGAGGGAGAGGTATCGGGGGAGGGGGAGGGGGGAAGAGGCTGGAAGCCTATGAAAACTATAGGAGTGAGGAGAGAAAACCCTTGAAGTCCTCCTTCCCTGGGAAAGAGGAAAGGTGATGGCCACTGGACTCTGAGGTATTGAATACAAGTATTAGATGTTTTACTTAAAGACCTAAATGGAAGAGGGCCTGGTGATGTAGCTCAGTCAGTAGAGTGCTTGTCTGGCATGCACAAAGGTGCCCTGGGTTGGATCCCCAGGGCCACATAAAGAGGTGCAGTGGCAGATTATCCTAGCACTTGAGAGACGAGGCAGGAAGGATCAGAAATTCTGCCATCCTTAGCAACCTGTCAAGTGTGAAGCCAGCCTGGGAGACTTGAACCCTTTCTCAAGAAACAAACAAGGAGTGGGGTAAGGAGGTGTGTATACCCTTAATCCAGGAGGCAAAAGCAGGCAGATCTCTGTGAGCTTGAGGCCAGCCTTGTCTACAGAGTGAGTTCCAGGCCAGCCTGGGCTGCATGGTTGGAGGGTGTCCTGGAGCTGGAATGGGATGAGACTACGGCTAGGGAGAAGAGCTGGCTGCAGCCCTGTGCTGAGAGGGAGGGAGCATGTCAGCCTGAGGAGGCTGGGAGCCCGCTGGACCGCTTCTGTAGGCTGGTGCTACATTAGTGCTCTAGTGCCAGTGCCCTGTCTGCTGGGACAGTGCTTGCCCAGTTCATGTGAAGCTCAAGGTCCAATCCTGAGTATTGCCCCTGTTCCCCAACGCCACAGGATGTCCCACAGACCGTAAGTGAAGACGCTCACCCTGTGGAGACATAAACACCAGGCCTCTTCCTTGAGTCTTGAAGTTCATTTTGGAGACTTTGTCCTCACTCAGCGACTTCTTGAGCTTGGGCTTTTTCAAAACACGAGGGAACCGTTACTCTGCAGCATCCTACACTAAAGCTAGTCCACGCGGTGAGCATGCAGGGGATGGCTAACGGGGTTTCCTTTTTCACTTTTGTTGTGTTTAAAGTCAGTGTCTCAGGCTAGCCCCAAGCCTGCAGTTCTTCTGTCTTGGTGTGCAAGGTGCTGGGCTCACAGCTATGCACCAACATGCCCTGTATTGTCTTGGAAGTGTTTTGGTTTCATTTCTTTGCTCTCTCTGTATAGCCCAGGCTGGCCCCCAGCACAATACTATATAGCCCAGGCTGGAGTGAGGCTATTTTTACTTTTGTGTTGAACTAATTTAACTTTTATCATTTTGAGGCAGAGTCTCAGTATGTAGCCTTGGCTGTCCTGGAAATCTCTATGTAGACCAGGATGTACCTGAATTCACAAAGATCCACCTTCCTCTGCCTCCCAGGTGCTGGGATGGAAGGCGTGCACCACCACCACATCCTCTTCTTCTTTTTAAATTATATAGTATCTTATTTGGGCTTGTGGCTGTAGCCTAAGATGAAGTGCCTCAATCTGGCACTGGCCTACTTTTTGGCAGAGTTTTGAGATGGCACTGGGCATCACATGGTGAGGAACGAGGGGCTAATCTGACTATTTTCTCCACTGAATAAAACACTGCTGTTTGGGGCCAGAGAGCTGGCTCAGGGGTCAGGGCACTGCTGCTCTTCCAGAGACCTGAGCTCAGTGCTGAGTATTCCTGTGAGCTGCAGAGCGTCCAGCGCCTTCTTCTGGCCTCTGCGGACACCCGCACTCTTATATGCACACCCAGACAGAATTTAAAATAAAACTGCGTTTCTGGGGCTGGGCATGGTGGCGCATGCCTTTAATCCCAGCACTCGGGAGGCAGAGGCAGGCGGATTTCTGAGTTCAAGGCCAGCCTGGTCTACAAAGTGAGCTCCAGGACAGCCAGGGCTACACAGAGAAACCCTGTCTCAAAAAACCAAAAAAAAAAAAAAAAAAAAACCCAAAAAACCAAACAAAACAAAAAAAAAAAACTGCGTTTCTGAGGAGCTGGAACGTTAGAAGAGCGCTTGCTGCTCTTTCAAAAGACCCAGGCTTGACTCTTAGCAAACACATGGCAGCTCATAACCATTTACAACTCCAGTCCTAGGGGACCCGATGCTTTTCTGGCTTCTGTGGGCACCAAGACTATGCAAATATACATGCAGGCAAAACATTCCTATACATAAAAATGAATAAAAACTGCAGTCTGGGCAGGTACATGCTCATACCCCCGGCATTCGGGAGGTAGAGGCAGAAAAAGCAAGACTTTATGGCCCTCCTTTCTTACATAGGGAACTTGAGGCCACCCTGGAGGAAGAGTGGTGCTCTACAGCGTTTACCTGACTCAGCTTCTCTCCACCATCACTATTAGCACTCTTAGTGTTCCGTATCTGCAGACACCAGACAACCTTGACCTCCCTATGCTTTTTAAAATTTAGTATGTGTGTGTGTGTGCACGTGTGTGTGTGTGTGTGTGTGTGTGTGTGTGTGTGTATAGTGGGTATGTATGGTGTGTCTATGTGTGTGTATTCATGTGTGTATGGTATGTGTATATGTGTGTGTGATGTATGTATGAGTGTGTATGTGTGTGTATAATGTATGTATGTGTGAGTGTGTATGTGTGTGTGTATGGTGTGAGTGTATGTGTGTGTGTGATGTATGTATGTATGTGTGAGTATGTATGTGTGAGTGTGTATGTGTGTGTATATGAGTGTGTGTGTGTGTGTGTGTGTGTGTGTGTGTGTGTGAAGTTCAGGAGACATGTGGGAATCTGTTCTCTCCTTGCACCGTGCGGGACCCTTGGGTGACTCAGGTAGCCCAGCTTGTCGGCAGCACTTTCTCTGCTGAGTGTCCCTGAGCCAGAGTTGTAATGACTTCATGCATGTGTAGCCCACATACTTCTGTATCCATCTGGAATTCACCCTTGCACTGCAGTCTTGTCTCCAGCATGGCTACCTGCTGTCACTACTTCCATGTTTTAGTACAGACTTGGAACATTTTCATAATCAAGTGGTAAATTTTACGCCATGACCTCAACTTTGAAGATTCTCATCTTCAACACTGCACTAAACAGCAACTCCTTATTCTCCCAGTTGCTCAAAGCCAAAACTCCAGACTCTTTCATTCCCAAGCTCCTTGGTCCCAAACCCTTCTCCCCATCCTCAGTCCTAGCCACTGTCACCTCTGACCATGACGCTTCTGCGAGTTTCATAACTGGTTTGTCAACAGAGAAGCCAGACAGTCTGCTAAAAGATGCTGTACTCAGCTGGCTTCCTACCCCATCTCGTTCCACATACTTGTCAAGTACAATGGGGTTAAGTTCACAATGACAGGGACAGATTCTAGACTCCAACTGCTTAGGTACAAGCCCCACCGCTTGCAGGGTTTGTGGCCACAGGCAACAATGTAACCTTCTTGAAATTCATAGGGGCTTCTAAGTGAGTTGACCCCTAGAAAGTGCTGGGCCTGGTGGAGCCCTAAAAATGAGGGCTGTTGCTATTCTCCCACTCCACTCCTCATTCAACACCAGACTGTGAGGTCAGCGGGAAGTGAAATGACTGTCCAGGGCTGTCCTCGAAACACAGGAGAGGGTTCCTCACATCATGGCCACTGGGCAGCGGCCACTGATGCTGTAAATACTGACCTCTGACTGCCTGATTTTACCATCAGGCAGAGCGCCTATCTTGTCTAAGGACGACTTGGTGCTGCTGAAGTGGACTTCGGAGTCATGGCTTGTGATTGCACTCGGGCTCCTGTGGATGCTCTGAGAGAGGAGAAGCGTGTGAGTTAGTTCCTGGTTTCCCTGGACGTGTGCATATGCATACACATCCCACCTTTGAGTGAGGTGTCACTGATGTACCATGAGCCCGCTGTGAGCATGTGTTCACACCCAGCAACTATCACCTCAGACCACACCGGGAGCACACTCACCACGCCCAACTTCCCTGACCTCACTCAGCAGTCCCTCCCTCTCCCCGTTCCCAGGCAACGCACCATCTGCATTCTACCACCACACTTTGTATCCTCTATGTGTAATTTTACATAAATGTGACCATGCGTTATGCGCTCCCTTCCTTTTGAGGCATCATCTCATGTAGCCCAGGCTGCTCTTACACTCAATACACAGCAGAGAAGGACCCTGAACTCCTGACCCCCCTGCCTCTGCCTCCTGATCGCTGGGACCACCACAGTCCTGCACCACCGGGCTTGAACCGGGCTACCCGGGCTTCGTGCATGCTCACATTTACCTGGTTTGCTTTTTCCCTATCAGTTTTTGCATGTGCTTTAAAGTCCCATCCTAACACAAATAGCTAATGGGACGTTCTCCTTTTCCATGGCTTACCACTTTATCACTGTTAGGCAAGGTCACTGTTATCATTGTTAGACTGTGTCCCTGGTGTGATGGTTCGGATATTAGCTTGGTTCCCCAGTTACTGAGAGGGGATTATGCCATCTCAGCTATAGTCAACTACTGCTCTGCTGATGGTTTGTGTGGATGGCGCTTACGTTTACAGACGGCTCATCGAAGCCACCTGACAGGGTTGATGTGCACCTCTGTCTGTGATCAACTACGTCTGCTTCACAAGGTTTATTTCTGAGTGTGTGTGTCTATGTGTATGCCCGTGCATGCGTGTGCACTGCCTGTGCAGCCCAGAGAGAGCTGGATCCCCTGGAACTGGAGTTCTTAGGTGGCTGGGAGCTGAGAACCTGGATCCTCTGCAAGAACGGCAAACACCTTTTTTTTTCCCCTTTGCGAGTCTCACAGCATGCACCCCCGTCCCGCTCATCTCCCTGTTCCTCTCACATCCACCCTCTGCTCTTGCAACCTCCCCCAGTGAAACAACACAAACACAAACAACAACACAAACACAAACAACAACACAAACACAAACAACACAAACACAAACAACACAAACACCACAAACACAAACAACACAAAGAAAGCATGGAAAACATCTCATGGAAGCTGCAGTGTGCCACAGCGTGTCCCACAGTAGAACCCTCTGTCCACACATCCTCACTTGTGAATGTTCAATGCAACGAGTCATTTCTTCTGGCTCTAGATCTCTGGCTTCTGTGACATCATCAGTATTGGACTCCTCCCAGTTATCCTGTTGTTGGCCTGTGTCATGAGATCCTGCATCTTTGAATTAGCAGGACTGGGGACTGGCCCTTTCACAGGTTCCAGCCATGGGCAGATGATGTAGATATTGGGGTGGGTCAACTAAAAAGCCCTAGATCTGGGCCTGGGTGGTAACTGAGCCGGTCAGCCTGCCAGCTCTCCCTTGTCTGCACCACCAGGGGGAGCTCTTGAGCAATGCTCCAGCCAGGCCACCTTGTACTGCCAGCAACAAGAGGCAGTGCTCCAGTGCTCTCACCCTTGGGGCCAGCTGGCCAGTGTCCCCTCCACCAGCACTCTATAGTGCTGCCCAGATGGAGGTGCAGGGCCTGCTTCCCAAGGAAACGAATACCCCTAACCTCTCTCTGAGTCATTTTCTCAGCCCCTGGACTGAGGGTTTTGGGTTTTTTTTTTTTTTTTTTTTTTTTGGTTGGTTGGTTGGTTTGGTTTTGGTTTTTTGAAATAGGGTGTGGTGGTTTGTATATGCTTGGTCCAGGGAGTGGTACTATTTGGAGGTGTGGCCTTGTTGGAGTGGGTGTGTTACTGTGGGTGTGGCACACATCCTAGCTGCCTGGAAGCCAGTATTCTACCAGCAGCCTTCAGATGTAGATCTCTCAGTACCTCCTGCACCATGCCTGCCTAGACACTGCCATGTTCCTGCCTTGACGATAATTGACTGAACCTCTGAACCTGTAAGCCAGCCCCAATTAAATGTCCTTATAAGAGTTGCTGCCAGGCAGTGGTGGCGCACAGCTTTAATCCCAGCACTTGGGAGGCAGAGGCAGGCGGATTTCTGAGTTCGAGGCCAGTCTGGTCTACAGAGTGAGTTCCAGGACAGCCAGGGCTATACAGAGAAACCCTGCCTCGAAAAACAAAACAAAACAAAACAAAAAACAAAACAAAACAAAAAGAGTTGCCTTGGTCTTGGTGTCTGTTCACAGCAGTAAACCCTAAGACAGGGTTTCTCTGTTTAGCTCTGGCTATCCTGGAGCTTACTCCGTAGACCAGGCTGGCCTTGAAGTCACAGAGATCTGCCTGACTCTACCTCCTGAGTTCTGGGAGTCAAGGCATGTGCCACCAGTGTCTGGCTGAGTATTTGTTTTTTTAACTCTGGTGGTGGACGCCATGCAGGAAGAGCTGCAGGAGGCAAGTGAGCTCCCTGGAGATGACCCACCATCCGGCTCAGCTGTGACGGGTGAGCTCTGTGCGGCACAGCCCCAGAGCCTTCATCCCCGGAGTGCTTCCTGCTATTGATGTGCTTTCTCCTGTTTGTCACTGCCACACTCCTCATTCTTTTGGCTTGTGTGAGTGGACACCCGGAGACCCTCACTGCCTGTAGCCTCCTGTGATTACTTCCTGGGCGATAGCCCACTCTGTTGGGCGAGTTTCTTGCAGATCAACATGAAGATGAAAGTTCTTAAGATAATGCAGTCTAGATGAATTAAGGATTTTATAGAATTTCTGACTTAAGTAGTTTTAGGAAGTTAGTTTGATTTTAATAAATTTGGGGTATTAGGGCAGTTGATAGAAAATATAGTTAGGAAATTAGGAGAGGTGACAAAGTTTTAAGTTGGAGTTAAGAATAGAGTGCGTCCTTCCCTGATAGGACAGCAAAAGCTGCTTGAGTCGGAGAAAGAAGCGCAGTGATCGTCCATGTATTACAGGATGGAAGAAAGGAAGGAAGGAAGGAAGGAAGGAAGGAAGGAAGGAAGGAGGGAGGGAGGGAGGGAGGGAGGGAGGGAGGGGGGGAGGGAGGGAGGGAGGGAGGAAGGAAGGCAGGCAGGCTATGCTCAGGACAAGCTGATGGTAGTGGGTGTCCATGCATCACAGGCACTAATCAGGAGGAAGGAAGACTACGCTCGTGACAAGCTGGTGGTCAAAGCGAGCACACACTCTGAGTTAGGCCTGAGTTGTTTGACCCTGAGATCTTGGGATGAGGTGACATGTTTCAGTGTGCACCAGGAAATGATGAGGTTGCAATAAAGAGCAAAGAACTCTGAGTATAAGAACAGGCAACAGGTGATTAGCCAGCCTCTGGGATCAGAACTGGAAAAATAAGATGGAAGATGGAAAGGTGACCCTCTCCTTAGTACAGGCTGTTGTCAGTCAGGCACAGGGGAAACTGGCTGCTAAGACTTGGCCTGCTTGTTCTTCGTTAATCAATGACTAAAAAAATTACTGCTTTGAGGTCAAAATGAGCTTTTGGAAAGAAAGATAAGAAACGTTTAGTTAGACATATGTTTCATATAAGAAATATGTAACCAATATCCTGTTCTAAGTTCCTTTTGTGTAATGATTTTAATCTGTTTTTGTGGTGACTGTCTTTGGAAAATGTGTAGCTTGTAGCTTTGAGGTAATTTTCTTCCTAATAGAAAAAACTTTGTCTTAAGGGGTATAAAAAGGGGTGAAGAGAAGAAATAGATGCTGGAGCCTGTCTTTGTTTCAACCATTCTGTGTGTGTGTGTGTGTGTGTGTATGTGTATATGTGTATGTATATATGTGTGTGTATATGTGTGTGTATGTGTGTGTATGTATGTATATACATGTGTGTCTGTGTGTGTGTCTGTGAATGTGTGTGTATGTATATGTATATGTGTGTGTGTGTATGTATGTATGTGTGTATGTATGTATGTGTGTGTATATATATATGTATGTGTGTGTATGTATATATGTGTGTGTATGCATGTATATATGCATGTGTGTGTGTGTGTGTGTGTATATATTTCCCTTCTCTCTAACTGCTGGCTTCTGTAGGCAGTAGCCTCCTTCTGCACCTGGAGAGAACCCCTTCCCCCGTCAGCTGCTATCAGCACCGGCCCCCACGGGCTGCCTCCCCCAGTTTACCTTGTGGTGTCAAAGCTGATCTCTGACACTTGGCTTTATCTCCTTTACCCTGGCTTATTAACTCCCTCTGTCTCTAACACAGCTCACTGGAATCAGAGTGGTTTGCAGTAAGGTTCTTTTAATTTGGCAAATCTACCTTCAAGGGATATCATTGCCACTTAGAGTGATAGAACTTTAATAACTCTTCCATTTTACATGTACATTTGTATGTCTTGCCACACGTGGATTCTGGGGATCAAAGAACCCGGGTCATCAGGCTCGGGGCAAGCGCCTTTAACCATCTCAGTGGCCCTGAGTTAGAACTTTAAAACCCTATTGCTGTCTCTCCTTTTCTAGTCCTCAGGCTGTTCTTATCCTTTATGCTATAACGATGGCGGATAGGTTATTGTTGCTTAGACTGCAGTTATCTTTTGCTCAGGAAGAGAAGAACCCACAGTCACTCTTGGCGGCGTTTCTCTTTCTCCTAAACAGAGCTCCTGCCCATCGGCTTGCATCCTCCTCTTGCTCGAAGAAAGCCCTTTAACATTCCCTGGGTTTGTTGGGCTGCTCCTGAATTCCTTCAGCTTTTGTAAGTCTGAACGGTTTTTCTGTCATCTTCACATTGATATTCCCCATTATCTTACTGTGGTAAAAACGAATACAACTGAAGACTTCACATTTTGGCGAGGGAGGATGGAACATAGTCAAGAGGACACGAATCATGAAGGAGGAAATAGGAAATGAAATTATTTTACTCTGTCTTAGGTTTCCCCCTCCCATGCCCCCACCCAAGCTGATGGATATGAGAATTCAATTTCCTAGGTAACAGAGCATTTTTTTTTTGTTGTTGTTGTTCCCTAAGGATCTAGCCTGTCACTCCTCTGAGACAGTACGTGTGAAACACGGACTCTCTGTTTAGTTCTGTTGACCGTCAGTGCAACAGGAAGCAGACGTGACTGCTCACTGACCCACTCGGAAAAGTCATCTTAAACACATTTGTTTTGAGAAGGGGATTACCTGAAAATGCTCCCCACTTTTTTAATCTGCTTAACACAGTATCAAATTATTTCCTTGTAGCTTAATCTGCAAACTGTATTTCTATACATAAAACGCAGTATGGTTTTTTCAAAAAACCTTGGGTTTAGAGAGATGGCTTAAGGATTAAGAACTCTGGTTGCTCCATTTTTTGTTTTTGTTTTGTTTTGTTTTGTTTTGAGACAGGTTCTTACTATATAGCCTTGGCTCACTTGGAACTTGTTATACAATATAGAACAGGCTGATCTCAAACTCACAAAGATCTGCCTGCCTCTTCCTTAAAAAACAAACATCCTGGTGGTGGTGACCCATGCCTTAAATCCAAGCACTCAGGAGGCAAAGGCAGGTAGATTTCTGTGAGTTCAAGGCCAGCCTGGTCTACACAGAGAGTTCTAGGATACAAATATATTATATATAACATACAAATAATATATATTTACTGTAGATAGGTTATAGACTAACTTTGACTATTTAAAGCATCCAGTCCAGCGACAGGTGTTGGAACCTGACAGAGGTCCTGACAGCCTCTTACAGGCTCCTGTTTCAAAGGCTCAGTCCCCAGCGTGTGGCACTGTTTTGAAGACTGCAGCTGCTGAAGGCTGTATACACTTCTGGTTCTGAACTGAACAGTCTGCCTCCTGGTCAGGGCCATGTGAACACACAGCTACTGTGTGGTCCTCTTACCACAGTGACTTCCTTGCCACAGTAGACTGAAATCCCTCTGAACCCATGAGCCAAAGCAAGCTTCCGTCCTTCAAGTCATCCTTATTATAAAAACATGAAAGTAACCAATACAATGGCTGGATACATTGGCTAGTGTCCTTTAACTTCACTGTTTTGTTGTTGACAACGTAGGCCTGCAGTAACTTTTTTGTTTTGTTTTTTGTTTTTTGTTTTTCGAGGCAGGGTTTCTCTGTGTAGCCCTGGCTGTCCTGGAACTCACTCTATAGACCAGGCTGGCCTTGAACTCAAAAGTCCCCCTGCCTCTGCCTCCTAAGTGCTGGGATTAAAGGCATGAGCCACCACTGCCCAGCTATTTTCCCCATACTTTTAAAGTATAGTTTTGCTGGATATAGAATTTATTTGTTTTATTTATTTATTTATTTGGTTTTTTTGAGACAGGGTTTCTCTGTGCAGCCCTGGCTGTCCTGTAACTCACTCTGTAGACCAGGCTGGCCTCGAACTCAGAAATCCACCTGCCTCTGCCTCCCAAGTGCTGGGATTAAAGGTGTGCGCCACCATGCCCAGCTAGAATTTATTTTTTTTTTAATCAAACGTTTAATACTCTTGCATGAGGGACAGGTGTCACACATAGGGAAGGTTAGAAAGCAATATTTAAGGGTTACTTCTCTCCTCCCACCATATGGATTCCAGAGATTGAACTTGGGTTGTGGGTTTAGCAGCAAGAGCCTTTCTCAATAGAACCACCTCTCGGGCTTGAATATGGAATGTTGCCTTGACAGTTCTTCTTTTAGCGTCCTTAAACAGTGATTGCTCCCCCACTGGCCTCAAGGTTTATGGTGTGAAATCTAGTAATCTTCCTAGGGTTCCCCTGAATGTGGCAAGCCGCCTCTTATCTTGACATCATGGAGACTTTGTCTTTCACAGGGTAATTATGGTGTCTGTGCAATTGTCTCAGGGTCATGTGCTTGGATTTCTCTGTGTCCCTTCCACCCTTTAAGAGAGTGCACATCTGGGCTGGAGAGATGGTGCAGAGGTTAAGAGTACTGGCTGCTCTTCCAGAGGTCCCGAGTTCAATTCCCAGCAACCACATGGTGGCTCACAATGGGCTCATAATGGGATCTGATGCCCTCTTCTGGTGTGTCTGAAGAGAGCCACAGTGTACTCATATACATAAAATAAGTAAATAAATCTTTAAAAAGTAATTAGAAGAGAACAAAAAAATTTTTTTTAAAAAAGTGTGCACATCTGTCTGTTTGACCCTATAAGAGTGTGCACATCTGTCCCTTCCACCCTTTAAGAGTGCACATCTGTCCACGCACTTTGCACTCTTCCTTCCTAGTCTCCCTCTGACTTGCTTGCTCAGTTGTCCATCTCCAGCTTGCCTAGGTCTGCTGCTGGATTCTCCTTGGGAGTTTTTCCATTTCCATTTCTTATATTTTACCTCTCAGATTTCTTTTCTAAAAGGGTTTCTCACCTCTGCTGATATTTCCACTTTGCAAATACGTCACTCTTCTCTTCTTTATTTGTTTATTTTGTTGGGCAGGGACAGAGGTCAGAGGACATCTTCTGGGCATTGGTTCTCTCCTTCTGTTGTGTGGGTTCAAACTCAGGCTCTCAAGTTTAGTGGCAGGCACCTTTACCCACTGAGCCATCCTCTTGCCCCCAACCTGCTCTCTCTATAGCTCCCTTTAACAGTTTTAGCTATTTTAAAAATAAGGGTTTGATTCCTTGACTTATAAGTCTGCTGCCTCATCTTCCTCAAAGTCTTTGAGGGCTTACCTTTTCTTTGCTGGTGGCATAGTTTTCTTTGTATGCTCTGCGATTTTTGTTGTTGTTGCTGTTATTTAAACAATATTTGAATCCCATAATGTGGTATGTTGGGATATCAGAGTCTTTTCTTCCTCACAATTTGTAAGGGTTTTGTTTGTTTGTTTTTGTTTTTTTGGAGACAAAGTCTGACTAGGTAACCTTGACTGCTCTGGATCAAGCTGGTCTCAAACTCATGGAGATCCACCTGCCTCCAGTCCTCTAAAAGAACAGCAAGTGCTCTTAGCTGTTGAGCCATCCCTCCAGCCCTTCAGCTTCATTTTTGGAAGTTAGTTTTGATGAGTGTTGCGTTTCGTGTGGTTTGTTTGTTTGTTTGTTGTTCTTTTGGACGGGTGACTGAGCCTGTCTAGCACATGGGCCTTTGTGTGCATTTCAGATCTAGTGGCCTTCTTCCTTTGTGACATGGTTCCAGCACTCTCACACTGGGAATATACCTATGGAAGCCCTTGGAGGTCCTGTTCCATTTCTCTCTGCGATCTGTTCCTTGGCCTCCTGTAGTTTTTTACACGTGTATGCCCACTAAGCTGACAAGACAAGGGTTGGAGATGTCTGCAGACTTCTGGAGAAAGTCACTCCATCTTGTCTTCCCCCATTACTGTAGCATATTAAGTTGGATTGAGAGGTAAGTCTAGGCTCTACTATGTTTTAAAGTGACCACCTCTGAGGGCCAGTTTCATCTCGGGAAGGAATAGCGATGAAGCTGGAACACGTGAACTTGCAGTTTCCACAAAGTGGGGAGGGAACTAATCCCTGAGCTATAAAACTAACACAGACACTTCTCAGAATGATGCACCAAAACCTGGGAGTGAAGGTGACCCATTGGTGTCGTGGATGGTCCCTAGTCTGACATATTTGCTCCCAGCACATTACTGAGCCAGCACATCTGAGGAATGACATTTGCTGTAGTATAAGTGTCCCAGAAGAGTCATTTGTAAATTGACTTAATCTGACTGTGGTGCTTAGACAGGAGGCCTTTGGGAAATGGTTACAGTGGGATAAAGTCACCAGGCTGACATCCTGCCAGCCAGGAGGACATGACTAGATCCTAGTGCTTACGCTTCCAGGACAGCGAGCTACACCTCTGTTTTTAAACAGGGTTAACTTGCCGTCCGCACTTTGTTATAGCAGTGAGCACTCTGTCACCTGCACGTTGTAGGCAGAGTCAAGGTGGACATTCACTTGCCTGGAGAAGAGCCCCAGTCCCAGGTGGTCCCACCCCAGCTACCGGGTGTGTTGAAGAAGTCATGCTCCTCGATCGATAGGCACACCTTGCTAACATGAACATTCTCCTCGATTGATCGAGAGGCGCACCTTGCTAATGTGAACATTCTCCTCGATCGAGAGGCACACCTTGCTAACATGAACATTCTCCTCGATTGATCGAGAGGCGCACCTTGCTAATGTGAACATTCTCCTCGATCGAGAGGCGCACCTTGCTAATGGGAAATGTGGGAAAGATCAGGAAGCCCCGAGTTCCCGTGAGGAAGCCAAGGTACCTCTCAGAGGTTTGTGGTGAGAGCTGGCTCTTGGGTCAAGAGTGAGAAAACTCCTCACATGGGCAGCTCTGAAGCCTTCCCGGCTGGCTGTGGTGGGGCACACCTTTGCGGAGGTCGAGCAGGTAAATCTCTGTGAGTTCCAGCCAGCCAGGGCTACCAAGTGAGACTGTTTCAAAAGAAATAAAGGAAAGAGACTCCTACCTGCTGGGCTCAGCAGATCCCTAGAATGTCTCTTGTGGCTCCAGGCGAATGTCTCAAACATCAGAAACCTTTTCAGTCCACTAATGAGAAACCCCCTCTAAAAGTCTGTCAATGACTCAAGTCTCATTTCCTTGTAAAGCAAGGTCTTGGCTCTGCCAGGGTCTCACAGTGACCAAGGGTGTCCACCCTGTGAGTAAACCTCTCTCTCTCCGACCTGTTTAGTATTGCGTGCAGACCTATAAGCTGTCTCCTGGTATCTTTGCTCTCGGGCAGGCATCCCTCTGTGCACTAGACAGTGTCTCTCCAGTTCTGACTGAGAGTCTACCCACCGGGCTCAAGTCATGCCTAGGTTCTACACTCTACCACATTGTCTGTCACCTGGTTCAGTATCGTCTGAGTGCTGCCGTATCGGTTTGTAGTGATGTCGTCATACGGGACTTTTAGATAGGATCTAGTCATCTGGTCAAACATGCAGCAGAGAGAGAAGCATAAGAGGGCTTCAAAGAATTCCAGGAAAACCAGCTGCAATGACAAGAAGCACAGGGAGGCCTCGTTTATTCCGACACGCTGGAGTGGATCAGGAAGTGATTGGTGATTTCCGATTCATTTATTAGTCCTGTATAGGGGCTACACGAGTGTCTGGGGGGGGGGGCAGAGGCCATCTCCGAGTGTCTTCCTCTATTGCGCCCCACCTCGGCTTTTGAGATGGTGTTTCTCACTCGCTTGGGGTTCACTGATTTAGCCGCACTGGTTGACCCTCCTGTCCCCACCTCCCCAGCACTGGTTTTATGGGTGAGCACCGCCACAGCTGACTTTCTTCACGGGTTCTAGGGAGCAAACTCAGGTCCCCATGCTTGCAGGGCAAGCACTTTACCAGCTGAGCCACCTCCCCAGCCCCTTTCTAGTGTAATCCCCGATTCCTGAAAGGGCAGCTGTGTACATCTGTACATCCCCCTGGGTTTCTGTATGTGTAAATCATGTACGTTAGAGACGCGCGGCTTAAACTGGATCTGCACTGTTCCCAGCAACACTTTACAAACCTCAAGCTCGAAGTTGCTGTCAGTTCCATCGTACACGAAAGGGTTGTCCTCCGCTATCACAGTCATGAATTTGGTCGCAGTTAGGTCTTTATTTATCATCCTAAAGTCCTGTAGAAAGGTAACACCAACATAGATGCCTGTAATTATACATGGGCATATATTCTGATGTTAATGGCAGCGACTGACTGAACACCTTAAGGAAATGTATCAGAAATCAGTACCTTAAAAACTTACTATTTTAGAGCTATAATCCCAGTGCTGAGGGGGATTGCAAGTTTGAGGCCAGCCTGGGACACACATTGAGACCCTTCTTTAGATAAGAATCACCGAACGGCTGGCAAGCTGGCTCTGTCAGTAACATGTTTGCTCTGCAAGAGTGAGGACCTGAGTTCTGTCCCTACTGTTGGTGTGAAAAAGCCATCAGCACAGCCAACACCTATGGTCCCAGCACAACCCAAGTGGAGGAGGGTAGATCCCTCAGCCTTGCTGGCCAGCACCCATAGGAAGTGGCTCACAATCACTTGTGACTCCAGAGGATCCCATGTCTTGTGACCCTCAAGGGTGCCTGCACACATGTGCACATACACACAGGCACACACGTATATACACAAATTTAAATTTTTTCAAATTAATATAAAAGAAATGAGAGAGAAAGTTATTGTACTGTCTCTAGTGAAACAGCGGCTGTTAACTAACCGCTGAGGAGTGACCCCTGGGGCTGCGAAGGCCACAAGTGAAGGTCCTGGGAAGCAGAGCATTGGGTTGATGCCAGGTGAGCCACTGGTGAGTCACCGTCATTAAAAGGAAAGAGTGGCAAAGGCAGTGACCACCTGTGGCTGTGCAGAACACAAAACACCCGGATCAGTCATGTCTGTTTCTAACCGGTGCTTTCCTGGACTTGTGAGGAAAGGACATAGCCTGACATGAGGACGCAGCCGGTGAAAACCAGCATGCCCGACCTCTGTAAAGACAAATGAGTTATTTCCTCAGTAAGAAATGAGGGTGAGGAAGGAAGGGGACACTTGTGTGATATTCCACCTCCAAACCACATATTTTAAACACGTCTCCCTACATTTAGACACTAGGTTTCTCTCTCTCTCTCTCTCTCTCTCACACACACACACACACACACAATTCTGTTAAATTATTAAATACTCTTGTCTTAGTCAGGGTTTTCTATTCCTGCATGAACATCATGGGGAGGAAAGGATTTATTTAGCTTACACTTCCACACTGCTGTTCATCAACAAAGGAAGTCAGGACTGGAACTCAGGCAGGTCAGGAAGCAGGAGCTGATGCAGAGCCATGGAGGGATGTGACTTACTGGCTTGCTCAGTTTGCTTTCTTATAGAACCCAAGATTACCAGCCCAGAGATGGCACCACCCATAATGGGCCCTTCCCTCATTGATCACTAATTGAGAAAATGCCTTACAGCTGGATCTCCTGGAGGCATTTCCTCAAGGGAGGCTCCTTTCTCTGTGATAACTCCAGCTTGTGTCAAGTTGACACACAAAACCATACATTACAACTCTCTCATTAATATTTAAGTATAAATTAAATATATTATGGGCCGGGCGGTGGTGGCACACGCCTTTAATCCCAGCACTTGGGAGGCAGAGGCAGGCAGATTTCTGAGTTCGAGGCTAGCCTGGTCTACAGAGTGAGTTCTAAGACAGCCAGGGCTACAACAGAGAAACCCTGTCTCGAAAAACCAAAAGAAAAAAAAAAAAAAAAAAGAACCTGCTGATTGTTTTTTCAAACTAACAACATTGGTTCTTTGAAACAGGATCTTACTAGCTCTTGGCTGACCTTGAACAGCTGACCCTCCTGCCTTAGCCTCTCAAGTGCTGGGACTACAGGAACTTAACACCATACTTGACTTCCAAACTAAGACATTTTAAACATACTGCCTGCTGAGCAACACTTTTTATGTGTTTCCCCGTGCTGGGAACCCGAGGCAAGTGTTCCCCTGTAGTGCAGTCCTGACCCGCTGAAAATATGTTTGTATTTGGAAAGATATTTCTTTTCTTTTATGTGTATGAGTGTTTTGCCTGAATGACTGTATGCACCATATTCATGCCTGATGCCCCGGGGGAGTTCAAGAGAAGCCATCAGACCCCTTGCAACTGGAGTTAGAGATGATTGTGAGCTGCCGTGTTGGTTCTGAGACCTGAACTCGGGTCCTTGGCAAAAGCAACAAGTGCTGTCTACCACCAGGACATCTTTCCAGCCTTCGAGATATATTTTTTAATGATTTTTAGGGATGACAAGATGGCCGAGGTGGCAAATGCAGTTGCCACCATGCCTGACAACACACACACACACACACACACACACACACACCTTGAATCAATATTAAATGCAAATGTAATATAAACACTTTTAAAGTCTCTTTATGGCTTCCTCTCAGTGGCCACATGTGCATAAGATGATGATGGTGGGCTTCAGCCTTCCATCCCCGTTCTGTCACGTGTCACGCCTCTTGCTTTCACAGACTGTCTCCTGTGAAAGCATCTGGGGCCCACGAAAGGTCACCCCCATCTTCACCTCCTTAATTATGTAGCACTGATCTCTTTTCATTAAAGTCACAGTGCCCGTCAACATGAAGGCAATCTCTATCCTAAGAGATACGAAGCTTACTTTCAGCATCCAGAGGAAATATCTCATCTTCATCGTCAGCTCATAGGGTGGGGCTTCGTTGGGTCTGCAGTAGGCTGTGTAAATCTCCCAGCACTTATCAATGTAATTCATTGAGTAGAGTGTCCGCTGTTGCTCACTGAATAAGTGACCTAAAAACACAACATTCAGGAGTGATCACAGGACTGGGGGGTGTGTGGCTCAGTGGAAACAAACAAACAAACAAACAACCCTCTGTTGTATAAACAGGAGGACTAGAGTTCAGATCTCCAGCACCCCAAACCAGGTTGGGCATAGAAACCTGCCTGTAATCCTGGAAGCAGACGGGATGCCCAGAGCAAGCCTGCTAGCTAGACTAGCCACATCAGTGAGTTAAGGGCTCAGAGAGAGAGAGCCTGCCTCGTGCATGAAGAGTGATGGAGGAAGATAACTGATGATAACCTCTGGCTTACATGTGAGCAGGTGTGCACATGTGCACACACACATATGCATCTGCACGAAACGTGTCCACACATATACAAACATGCACATACACACACACACGTATGACACACACAAATATGGTTATAGAACTATTTTTTAAGATGGTAAATAGAATGATACTGTTCTTGTATTTACCTTTTACCTGACAGGCATGTGGGTGAATGTTCTCAGACATCAGTTTTGTAAAACACAGGAAGAGCGACGGGCTTCTGTTCCTATGGTGAAATGATATTGAAATTAATTATTCCACGAGGTGGAGCTTAATTCCCCTCTTCTGAAGTGTGGCCATCTGACCACTGGCCTCTAATAAATACAATATGGAAAGGGAAACAGAGTCAAGTTTACAGTAGAAAGGTCTACCTGGCCACACTTCACTCCGAGAGCACCAGCAAGAAGCCATATTGAAGTTATGCGCACTGTTGCCATTCAGTAAGAAGATGGCTCTGGCTGGGAGATGATCCAGTTAGGAAAAAACGCTTGCTATGCAAGCCCCAGGACCTCTACCTACACAGAGCTGTAGGAACATGTGTCTGAAATCCCAGAGCGCTACAGAGAGGTGGGGGACAGGAACAGGAGGATCCGTTCAAGCTTGCAGGCCAGCAAGCATGGTGTACACAGTAGCCAACCACAGAGACCTCTGTCAGACAAGGAGGAAGATGAGGACCAGACCCTGAGACGACCCTCCGACTGCCACGTAATGCTGTGGTGTCCGCGTGCCCGTGAGCCCGCACCCTCACACGTACATATGCTACACACATATATCACAAACACACATCATAAACGAGCATGGAAAAGATCTAAGGAGCTCCCACCTAGTGTTCTCTCAGCTCAGCGCAATTGGAGGAAAACACCACAGTGCAAACCCAGACTGTGAGATGCTTTACACAGTGATCAAAGAGGTTTTTTGTTTTTGTTTTTTTTTAAAGACAGGAAGGTTGTTAAAGATGGAGGCTGAGTACCTCTCAGATTGGAGGGTCTGAAATGCTTTGGAGGCAAAATGCAGTGTGAGCTCCTGGCAGAGGAGGGACCGTGGGGAATGGCAGCTCCTGGCTGGGATGCAGGGCGGTATTAGAATGTCTGCGCAGCATGTGTCAGGTGTCAATCGTCACCTTCCACCATGATTGAGAGAAGGCTGGATGCAGTGACACTGGCAGCGCTAAGTCCTTGCTTTTGGTGCCTGTACCATGGTTAGGAAGAGGCTGACACGAGGGGAGTTTGACTGCAGGATACATAGAAACTCAATGTACTTATCAGCAACTCTTCTGAAAATCTAACCATTCAACTATACATGCTGTGGTAGTCTATGCACACTGTATATATTAAATTTATATACACACATACACAGAGAGAGACACAGACAGACAGACGGACATAGACAGACAAGGTCTTCTGTTGCTCAGGCTGACCTTGAAGTCATTGTGCAGACAAAGATAATCTTAATTTCTTTTTAAGATATATTTTTATTTATGAGTCTGTGGGTATTTGTATGTATGTATGTATGTGCAGGCAAGACACGGAAGTGGATTCCCTGGAACAGGAGATGCAAAAGATGTGAGTCGCCCAATCTGGGTGCTGAGATCCGAACTCAGGTCCTCTAGAAAAGCAGCTTTTAATCCTTGAGCCATCTCTCTTGCCCCAACCCTAACTCCTGATCCTGCCTCCACCTCATGAGTGCTGGGATCACAGGCATGTGCTACTAGGTCTGTCCTATGAGGTGCTGTGGCTAGAACCCACTGCCTGTGTGTGCAAGACAAACACTCTGCCAACAGAACCACGGCCTCAGCCCTTAAATGAATATTTCTAAAAAAGTCATTAAGAAAGAATGTTCGGAGCCAAATGATGGTGGCGCATGCCTTTAATCCCAGCACTCGGGAGGCAGAGGCAGGGGGATTTCTGAGTTTGAGGCCAGCCTGGTCTACAGGGTGAGTTCCAGGACAGCCAGGGCTATGCAGAGAAACCCTGTCTCGAAAATTAAAAAAAAAAAAAAAAAAAAAAAAAAGCAAGCAACACCATGGGTACTCTGACTCAACAAGGCAGGACTGACGGTGACTGCAGAGTCACTTGGTGGGGGTTCTCCAGTGTTCATCCCGCACACAGGGCACTGAGGCTGGACACTAGCTAAACTTTGTGTCTAGTCCTTCCCATGGATAATGTGAAAACGACCGAGGGCCGTGGCTACTGGGGGGAAGAAGCGGCGCTTACTGGAACTCCTTGTGATGGATGTAGTAAGCCAGCTGCAGGAGGTAATTCAGGAATGTTCTTAAGAGTATGGTTCTAAATGGAGAGTGGATTTCTTCGATTGGGATGCCGTTATAGACTGAAATAAAGACATTGGCGAGATTAGCTACAGCACAGAAGAGCTCTGGTTACCTTATGAGACATTAACAATGTATCTTTCTATTGTGGTTGTGGTGTGTGTGTTTGTGTGTGTGTGTGTGTGTGTGTGTGTGTGTGTGTGGTACATGCACATGACTCTGTCAATGTGCACTCCTAAACATGAACAGGTACATTGAGGCTATACCAGGACATTAAGTGTCTTCCTCTATTGCTCTTTACCTTACTGCCTTGAAGCAGGGTCTCTTGCTGAACTGGAAGGCAGGCTGGCTGGCTGCCAAGCCCACCAATGCTGGGCTCACAGGCCCTGCTTGTCTAGGCCTCCTTCCTGCCTATCCCCAAGTCAACAAGAAGGCTATCTTGGGTTCTAAGAAAATTACAGGCAGCCTGCTTATGTGACTAGGTCCGTGCATATGTTAACGAGTTATTGGGGTGAGGAAGCCAGCAGGAAAATCCTTGTTGTTGTATGTGGACATAAATGAAGAAGGAAAGCTAGCACATCCCGGGAGGGATGCCCTGGTTAGAGTGCACCCCTGAGCACTCAGCCAATGAGGAGCTGGAGAAGGGATCTGTAAGGTGAGGGGTAAATTGTTTGCTTTATTTGACCCTTGTGTGTGCCAGACACCCACTCTTTTTAAAAACTGATAACACACATGCCCTGATGTGTTTGATCAAACATGTGCCCCCTTTCCCTCCCGTATCATCCCACCACCTTTCTTGCCCAACTTCATGGGCTCCTTTTTAAACACCCCCTTTCCCCTTCAAGTCTGCTTCTATGGGTGTGGGTATAGGACCATCTGCTGGAATATGGTAGCCTATCCAGGGCCACATCCCTGCGGAAAACTGCCTCTCCCTCCTCCAGCAGCCATCAGTTGCTAAGAGCTCCTGAGCCCCTCGTCCGTCCGTGTTGGGCTGGCTTGATCTTGTGCAGGTCTTGCGCATGCAGTCATGGCCACTGTGAGGTCACATGTGCCTGTCATGTCTGGAAAATGCTTTTTCACTCCACAAGTCTACCTCTAGCTCTTGGGGGGTCTTTCTATCCCCTCTTTTACAGTGATCCCTAAGCCCGACAGCCGTTCTTGCAAGACCATCATTAAATGGCTCTCGCTCAGCATGCTTTTGTCTCTGTGTCCATTTGTTTGGGTTTGGGCAGAGACATTTGCTCCTCATGCAGAGTCATCTCCCCGTAATCTCCCCACATTTCTTAGCTCGTTTCAGGGCAGCAATAGCCAAGGGAGGAAGGGAACCCGGGACACTCACCACTCAATACCCTGTCCATATCTGCCAGAGTTATGTTGTGGTGATGGAACCTGCAGTCTTTCAGGAATCTCCAGAAGTGCAGCTTTGTCATCAGAAAGGTGTTGTCCAGCGAGTGGTCACACCCGAGGCCGCTGTAGAAGCAGTAGATCCTCCTTAGCTCTGTGATGTTCCTCAGGACTGCGTATTCCACCTGAAAGGAAGGCGGCGCGTGGGGCCCAGCCATGCCTTTATTAGAACAAAACCGAGGGGCTGGAGAGATGGCTCAGACCTAAGAGCACCTGGTCCTCTTGTGGGGACCTCAGCTCAGTTTCTAGCACCCCACTGGCTGGGATGCTGTGTGTACCATATGCACAGTGGGTTGTAACAGGGCCTCAGACATTAGCAGGCCTTGAGAACTTAGCACAACTCACTCCACAATGGAAGTGCCACTGAGGCTGCGAAACTCAGCACGCAGACAGCCCGCCACCTGACAAAACCGAAACGCAGGCCCAACTCTTCCAGGTCCATATTGTTCTTGGATTGTCTAAAAATGTCCTAACCTTGCTTTATGGCTTCTGTAGTTCTGCTTCTGGCAAACTGTTCTTGTTAACTGGAGTATGCCAATCTACACCGTGGCTTTTGTGTTTAGAAGCTCACCCTGAGAAAGGCTCAGTGCCACACTGGAATCCTGAACACCCAGTGTAGTCACTGTCCGGCTATTGCCGGCTACAACCCGTGTCTATGCAGTCTTCTCTGGTGACTACTCCACAACAGGGTTCCTTTCACATTTTTAGAGTTTGAAATTTTTATGTGTATATGTGTTTTGCCTGCTCAAAGGTCAGCGTACCGTTTGTGTGTAGTGCCCGTGAAGTCTAGAAGAAGGGGTTGGAGCCCTTGTAGCTGGAGTTACAGATGACTGTTAGCTGCTATGTGGGTGCTGGGAATTGGGGTCTCTGGAAACACAGTTCTTAACCACTGAGCCACCTCTCCAGCCTCAGCATAGCAGCTTTCTTTCTTCTTCTGCCTCTTTCTTTTTTTTAAAAAAAAGTTTCATTTATCCTATTTTATATGTATAAGTGTTTTGCCTATGCATTTGTATGTGAAGCACATGTGTGATTGGTACAAAGGCATAGATCCCCTGGAACTGGAGTTCCAGATGGTTATGAGCCACCATGTTGTGTGCTAGGAACCCAGGTCCTCTCCTAGGGCCGCCAGTGCTCTTTGTAGCCATCTCTCAGCCCTACAGGGGGTCCTGATTCCTAGGGTGTCCAGCATTTCCTGACCCCACCTTCTATGAGTGAGGGGTGATCTCAGCCTTGGTCCCCAGCTGGCTCTGACTGCTGGTGACTGGACTCCTATAGGTTCTAAGGCCCCGCCCGGGCAATGCTGCCGAGTCCTGCCCTCTGGGCTACCTTTCTCTCACAAAGCCTGCTCACTTGCAGATTGAGACGGTCTAGACTAAAAGAGTGTCTATAATATGTGTGTACTGGTGATGGGGGTTACCTGCTTCTTTTCCTCCTCCTGGCTTTCCTCGGGGTACATGTCCAGCAACAGAGTTAAGTCCAGCTCAATACTCGTTCCTAGCACAGAACGGCTTTCGCTGCCATCCAACTTCCGCAGGGTCTCTAAGGAATGAAGCAAACATGGTGGGCGTGGGGAGGTGATTATGGGAAGCAAGGGTAAACTCCTCTAATGTGGGCTGGAGAGATGGTTCAGCAGTTAAGGATGCTCGTGGACAGGCCACTCAGAACTGCCGATAACATCAGCTCCAGGGGATCCAGTACCTTCTTCTGGTCTCTGAGGTAC
Organism: Mus musculus; assembly: GCF_000001635.26. Taxonomy (NCBI): domain Eukaryota; kingdom Metazoa; phylum Chordata; class Mammalia; order Rodentia; family Muridae; genus Mus; species Mus musculus. Next base: position 143,958,084 of record NC_000071.6, on the reverse strand, counting down.
CCACAGACATGTATATGTATATAAATACAAGTAAATCTTTAAAAGGAGTCCTTCCAGAGTCACATGAGAACAGTTGTCTATCAAAATGTAATAGGAGAGTATTCAGGCATTGTGGCATAGGCCTATATATCAGCTGTGGAGGGAGCCAGTGATCGTAAGTTCAAGGCCAGCCTGGACAACTTACACTCCTTTTCAAAGTTAAAAGGCTGAGGGCCGCTGTGATGCTCAGTAACTAAAGGTGCTTGCTGTCAAAGCTGATGACCTGTACTTGACCTCTGGGACCCACATGGTGAAAGGACAGATGGATTTCCCCATGTCCTCTCTCTGCCTGCAACATGCACACAGACAAACACAACAAGTAAACACAACAGTTCCTCCCACAGTAATGAGACACAAGCTCTTCACTCAGTAGCTGAACGTCAGCCTAGCTAACGTAGCTCAGCTGGTGGAGGGCTTGCTGAGCACACAGCAAGCCCAGCTTCCATCCTCAGCACCACAGTGGTGCACTGTCACCCCAGCACTTGGGAGGTAGAGAGGAAGCTCAAGATTGGACTTGGCTATTGAACAGAGAGTTCAAGGCCAGCTTGCCGAAACAAACAAAAACAAACAAGTATAACATTGAAGGAGACTTCTATTTTTCTAAAGCAGTGGGTGGATCTTAATGAATGAAAACTATAGGTGAGATGGTAATTTAGGCCAGTCAGGAGCAGAGATCTGGTGCTGGCCCTGATCCCTCACAGCACACACGCCAGTTGCAGCTTGGCCTCCCAGGTATTCAGACATATCCAGCTTCACAGGTGAGACCTCAGACCCCGCTCAGAGACCCAGCAACCCATCATACCGGGGAAGCAGATTCCCTCACTCAGCCGCTCAGGCTCAGCCGGAGACCCAGGTGCTTTCTGGCTCCCACCTGTGCCAGCTGGGAGCAGAGACTTGATCTCACACAGAACACACACCAGTGGCAACTCTACCCCTCAGCTTGACTCCCCAGGATCACAGGATCACAGGTAGGACAGGTTGCAGTCTGAGACCAGGAGGCCAGATAACACCAGAGATAACCAGATGGCGAGAGGCAAGCATAAGAACATAAGCAACAGAAACCAATTCTACTTGGCAACATCAGAACCCAGTTCTCCCACCACAGCAAGTCCTGGATACCCAAACACACCCTTAAAACAAGATTCAGATCTAAACTCTCATATCATGAAGATGATAAAGGACTTTAAGAAGGACATAAATAACTCCCTTAAAGAAATGCAGAAGAACACAAGTAATCAGGTAGAAGTCCTTAAGGCAGAAACACATAAATCCCTTAAAGAAATACAAGAGTATGCAATCAAACAGGTGAAGGAACTGAACAAAACTGTCCAGGATCTAAAAATGGAAGTGGAATCATTAAAGAAAACTCAAAGGGAGACAGACAGCCCTGGAGATGAAAAACCTAGGAAAGAAAACAGGAGTCACAGATGCAAGCATCACCAATAAAATACAAGAGATAGAAGAGAGAATATCAGCAGTAGAAGATACAAGACATAAACACAATAGTCAAGAAAAATACAAAAAGCAAAAAGCTCCTATGGCAAAACATTCAAGTAATCCAGGACACAATGAAAAGACCGAACCTAAGAATAATAGGTACAGAAGATAGTGAAGATTCCCAACTTAAAGGGCCAGCAAACATCTTTAACAAAATTATAGAAGAAAACTTTCCTAACCTAAAGAAAGAAATGCCCATAAACATTCAAAAAGTGGACAGAACACCAAACAGATGGGACCAGAAAAGAAATTCCTCTTATCATATAATAATGAAAACACCAAATGCACAGAACAAAGAAAGAATACTAAAAGCAGTAAGGGAAAAAGGTCAAGTAACATATAAAGGCAGACCTATCAGAATTACACTTGACTTCTCCCCAGAGACTATGAAAGCCAGAAGATCCTGGGCAGATGTTATACAGACACTAAGAGAACACAAATGCCAGCCCAGACTATTATACCCAGCAAAACTCGCAATTATCATAGATGGAGAAACCAAGATATTCCAAGACAAAACCAAATTTAAACAATATCTTTCTACCCTACAGGGGATGATAGAAGGAAAAGTCCAACACAAGAAGGGAAACTACACCCAAGAAAAAGCAAGAAATTAATCTTTTGACAGCAAACTCAAAAGAAGAGAAACACAAACGTAATTCCAACTCTAACAACAAAAATAACAGGAAGCAACAATCATTGGTCCCTAATATCTCTCAACATCAATGGACTCAATTCCCCAATAAAAGGACATAGGCCAACAGACTGGATATGTAACCAGGATCCAGCATTTTGCTGCATACAGGAAAACACAGAGTCAAAGACAGATATTCCCTCAAAGTAAAAGGTTGGGAAAAACAATTTCCAAGCAAATGGTCCCAAGAAACAAGCTGGAGTAGCCATTCTAATATCCAACAAAATAGATGTTCAATCAAAAGTTATCTAAAAAGATGGGGAAGGTCATTACATACTTATCAAAGGAAAAATCTACCGGGAGGAACTCTCAGTTCTGAACATCTATGCCCCAAATTAAAGGGCACCCACATTTGTAAAAGAAACTCTACCAAAGCTCAAAACACACATTGAACCTCACATAATAATAGCAGGAGATTTCAACACCCCCATTCTCACCAATGGGCAGATCATGGGAAAAGAAACTAAACAGAGACACAGTGAAACTAAAAGAAGTTATGAACTAAATGGATTTAACAGATATCTATGGAACATTTCACCCTAAAACAAAAGAATGTACCTTTTTCTCAGCACCTTATGGTACCTTCTCAAAAACTGACCAAGTACTCGGACACAAAACAAACCTCAACAGATATAAGAACATTGAATTAATCCCATGTGTTCTATCAGACCACCATAGACTAAGGCTGGTCTTCAATAGCAACAAAAACAACAGAAAGCCCATATATATATGTGGAAGCTGAACAACTATCAATTCAACTTGGTCAGGGAAGAAATAAAGAAATAAAGACTTTTTAGAATTCCATGAAAATGAAGGCACAACATATCCAACCTTATGGGACACAATGAAAGCAGTGCTAAGAGGAAAACTCATAGCTCCGAGTGCCTCCAAAAAGAAACTGGAGAGAGCATACACTAGCAGCTTGATGCACACCTGAAAGCTGTAGAACAAAAAGAAGGAAATACACCCAAGAGGAGTAGATGGCAGGAAAAAAAATCAAACTCAGGGCTGAAATCAACCAAATTGAAGCTAAAAGAACTATACAAAGAATCAAAAAACCTAGGAACTAGTTCTTTGAGAAAATCAGCAAGATAGACAAACCCTTAGCCAGACTAACCAGAGGGCACAGAGACTGTAGCCAAATAAACAGAATCAGGAATGAAAAGGGAGACATAGGAACAGAAACTGAGGAAATTAAAAAAAACATCAGATCCTACTACAAAAGTCTGTACTCAACAAAACTAGAAAACCTGGACAAAATGGATGATTTTCTAGACACATACCAGGTACCAAAGTCAAATCAGGATCAGATAAACCTCTAAACAGTCCCATAACCCCAAAGGAAATAGATGCAGTCATTAAAAGTCTCCCAACCAAAATGAGCCCAGGGCCAGATGGCTTTCGTGCATAATTCTATCAGACCTTCAAAGAAGATTTAATACCAGTACTCTTCAAACTATTCTACAAAATAGAAACAGAAGGAACACTACCCAGTTGTTTCTATGAAGCTACAGTTGCACTATACCTAAACCACAAAAAGACCCAACAAAGAAAGAGAACGACAGACCAATTTCCCTTCTGAATATTGATGCAAAAATACTCAATATAGTTCTCGCAAACAGAATCCAAGAACACATCAAAATGATCATCCACCACGATCAAGTAGGCTTTATCCCAAGGATGCAGGGATGGTTCAATATATGGAAATCCATCGATGTAATCCACTGTAGAAACAAACTCAAAGAAAACAACCCACATGATCATCTCATTAGGTGCGGAAAAAGTTTTTGACAAAATACAACACCCATTCATGTTAAAAGTATTGGAGAGATCAGGAATTCAAGGTGCATACCTAGATATAATAAAAGCAATATACAGCAAACCAGTAGCCAACATCAAACTAAATGGGGAGAAACTCAAAGCAATCTCACTAAAATCTGGGACTATGCAAGGTTGCCCACTCTCTCCCTACCTAGTCAATATAGTACTAGAAGTCCTAGCCAGATTAATTAGACAACAAAAAGAGATCAAAGGGATACAAATTGGGAAGGAGGAAGTCAAGGTGTCACTCTTTGCAGATGATGTGATAGTGCACACAAGCGACCTCAAAAATTCTACCCGAGAGCGCCTACAACTGATAAACAACTTCAGCAAAGTGGCTAGATATGAAATTAACTCAAACAAATCAGCAGTCTTTCTCCACTCAAAGGATAAAGGGATGAGAAAGGAATTAGGGAAATAGCATCCTTCACAATAGTGACTCTAACCAAGCAAGTGAAAGATCTGTATGACAAGAACCTCAAGATGCTGAAGAAAGAAATTGAAGAAGATCTCAGAAAATGGGAAAATCTCCCATGCTCATGGATTGGCAGGATTAATATAGTAAAAATAGCCATCTTGCTGAAAGCAATCTACAAAATTCTAACTCAATTCTTCACAGACATAGAAAGAGCAATTCTTTTTTTTTTAAGATTTATTTATTTATTATATGTAAGTACACTGTAGCTGCCTTCAGACACTCCATAAGAGGGCATCAGATCTCATTACAGATGGTTGTGAGCCACCATATGGTTGCTGGGATTTGAACTCAGGACCTACAGAAGAGCAGTCAGTGTTCTTAACCACTGAGCCATCTCTCCAGCCCCAGAAAGAGCAATTCTCAAATTCATTTGGAATAACAAAAAACCTAGGATAGAAAAAAACTATTCTCAACAATAAAAAACAAACAAAACAAAACCCTGAGGAAATCACCACCTCAAGCCATACTATAGAGCAATAGTGATTAAAAAACAAAAAAACAAAACAAAACAAAAAACCCTGCATGGTATTGGTACTAAAACAGGCAAGTAGATCAATGGAATAGAATTGAAGACCCAGAAATGAACCCACACACCTGTTCACTTGATCTTTGACAAAGACGCTAAAACCATTCAGTGGAAAAAAGACAGCATTTTCAACAAATGGTGCTGGTTCAACTGGTGAATGCAGAAGAATGCGAATGGATCCATTCTTATCTCCCTGTACAAAGCACAAGTCCAAGTGGATCAAGGACCTCCACATAAAACCAGATACACTGAATCTAATAGAAGAGAAAGTGGGGAAAAGTCTGGAACACGTGGGCCCAGGGGAAAAGTTCCTGAGCAGAACACCAATGGCTTATGATTTAAGAGCAACAGTTGACAAATGGGACCTCATAAAACTGAAAATTTTCTGTAAGGCAAAGGACACTGTCAATAGGACAAAACAGCAACCCACAGATTGGGGAAAGATCTTTACCAATCCTACATCCGATAGAGGGCTAATATCCAAAATAGATAAAGAACTCAGGAAGGCAGACTCCTGAGAACCAAATAACCCTATTACAAAGTGGAGTACAGAGCTAAACAGAGAATTCTCAACCGAGGAATCTCGAATGGCTGAGAAACATTTAAAGAAATGTTCAACATGCTTAGTTATCAGGGAAATGCAAACCAAAACAACCCCTGAGATTCCACCTCACACCAGTCTGAATTGTTAAGATCAAAAACACAGGTGACAACAGATGTTGGCGAGGATATGGAGAAAGAGGAACACTCCTCCATTGTTGGTGGGATTGCAAGCTTGTACAACCACTCTGGAAATCAGTCTGGCGGTTCCTCAGAAAATTGGACATAGTACTACCTGAGGACCCAGCTATACCACTCCTGGGCATATCCCCAGAAGATTCTCCAACATATAACAAGGACAAATGCTCCACTATGTTCATAACAGCCTTATTTATAAGAGCCTAACAGCCTTATTTATAAGAGCCAGAAGCTGGAAAGAACCCAGATTTTCCTCAACAGAGCAATGGATACAGGATATGTGTACATTTACACAATGAAGTACTACTCAGCTATTAAAAGCAATGACTTCATAAAATTCACAGGCAAATGGATGGAACTAGAAAATACCATCCTGAGTGAGGTAACCCAGACACAAAAGATCACACATGGTATGCACTCACTGATAAGTGGATACAAACCCAAAAGCTCACAATGCATATGATACAATTTATAGAGCTGGGCGTGGTGGCGCACACCTTTAATCCCAGCACTCGGGAGGCAGAGGCAGGTGGATTTCTGAGTTTGAGGCCAGCCTGGCCTACAAAGTGAGTTCCAGGGCAGCCAGGGCTATTCAGAGAAACCCTGTCTCGAAAAAAACAAAAACAAAAACAAAAACAAACAAACAAACAAACAAAAAACAACTTATAGACCATATGGAAAGTAGAAGGAAGGAAGACCAGAAGGTGGATGCTTCAGTCCTGCATTGAGGGGGGAACAGGACGATTGTGGGTGGTGGAAGGAGAGGGGGACAAGGAAGAAAGGAGGAGGAAGAAATAAGGGTGGCAGTATCAGAATCTGGAGGAGAGATGAGAGAAGTATAGAGGTAAGGAAATTGAATAAAAATAGGTAGCAGGGGGGATGAGAAATGGGATAGCCACTGGAGGGTCCCAGACAGCAGAGAAACTGTTGAGGCTTCCAGGACCCAACGGGATTGACTTTAGCCATAATGCACAGAGAAGGGGGAGACAGAATCTGTGGAGACTACCTCCAGTAGATAGGTGGCCCCTGGTCGAGGGATGGAGCCACCCACCCATCTCAAAGATTTTTTAACCCAGAAATGTTCCTATCCAAATGAAGAACAAGGACAAAAAATGGAACAGAGATAGAAGGAAAGGCCAACCAGGGAACAGCCCCACCTGGGGATACATCATGTCTGCAGACACCAAACCCAACACTGTTGCTGTGGCCGAGAGGTGCTTGCAGAGAGGGACCAAGTGTGGCAGTTCCTGGGGAGGTCTGGCCAGCAACTGACCAATGCAGAGGCAGATGCTTGGAGCCAACCATGAGGCTGAACTCAGGGAACCTGGCGGGGGGGGGGGGGGTTGGGGGGGTTGGGGGGGGAGCTGGCAGAAGGACTGGGGGAGCAGAGGGGGATTGCAACCCCATTGGAAGAACAACATAGGTTGCCCTGACCACCCAGTTCCCCCAGAGTCTAGACCACCAACCAAGGAGTCTACCTAAAGGGATCTTTAGCTCCATATACATATGTAGCAGAGAATGGCCTTGCCCAACAGCAACAAGAGAGGAGGCCCTTAGTCCCAGGAAGGTTTGATGCCCCACAGTAGGGGGATGTCGGAACGGTGGGATGGGAGAGTGTGGGTGGGTGGGGGAGCACTCTCCAACAGGCAAAAGGGAAGGGGAGGGCAGATGTGGGATGGGGAGTGTCAGAGGGGTAGCCAGGAAATGGGATATCATGGGATGGGGGTTGGTTGATGGGGTAACTGGAAAGTGGTATATTATTTGAGATGTAAATGAATGGAATAAGTAATAATAATAATCAATAATAAAAACAATAGTAATTTACTCTCACCTACCAGGCTCCCTGACAGCACTGACTGAAGACCCCCGAGGCTGCCGGCTCCTTTGCGAGGCATCTGACCAACGGTCCAGGCTCTGTGAGTAATCCATTTCAGTTTCAAAGAACTGTGCAATGTGATCATTGGAAAACAGACCTTCATACACATGGCCATTCTTGAAGGTCATTCTGCCCTGTGGGGAGGGAGGCACGTGAGGCTCTGAAGACGTTTCAGGAGGGAGATTCTTTCTTCAGAAGGGTTTTCAAGGGTTTGGAGCATTTTCTGCTTTGAAGATAGGCCACAAAGAGTCGTTCTTCAATGAATCTCACACCATGCCTCTCCCTCCTCCTGTGCCTGCCCCTCCTCTTCTCCCCTCCCCCCTCCTCCAACCTTTCCCCAAGTTGAATCACCTCTTGGTCATAGCAATCAACTTTTTGTTTATTAAACCTTAATAAGCTTTGTGAATGGCCAATGGAGGGCCCATGGCCATGGGTGTGGCACTGCTATATGTCAACCCCAGGATGGTAAAGTAATGATTCTGAGGACGACAAACACGCCCCCCGCCCTTCCCCACCTCCCCACCCCTGTTCTGCTCTGTCAATTGAGAGGCATTTGTAGAGAGCTTTGGAAATGAGTCTCATTTCTTCTCCTTAGCAGGGCTGTGTAATGTGAAACCTGTCTTGTAATCATAGGAATACGGCAACCCAAGGGTAGAGCTGCTATGTGGGTCGGTGGCATAGACATGCTGAAGTCACTGAGTTAATATCACAAGCCAGCCCCAGTGCCCACACTGCAATTGTATATGAACGATCAGGCTACACTGTAACTTACAACCTGCAACCTGCACCCTCCCTTATTTGTATACACATATAACAGAGACAATTCAATTGTTTCTAAGTAGCCAGGAAATAATATGTTGTAAGGAGCTTTAAATGCATATCATCGCTGTAACTAAAGTAGTTATCTTTGTGAAATGAGCAATACCACGACTTACCAGACACACACCTTCCAGCATTCCCCAGCAGCCATACTCACCCTGCCCTGCTTTTTGTTGGAAGCCCACTCTCCCTCATACATGGCTCCACTGGCGTAGTAAAATTTCCCTTGTCCATGACGGAAGCCATTTACAAATTCCCCTATGTATTCATTTCTCAAGGGATACTGAGAGTTGGGGATTCTCTTTAGGAACCATGTGTGTGTTCCAAAGCCATTCTGAAAAGAAAGTAGCTCGTCAGCAGAAACCCCCTTCACCTGAACTCCAGTTATGGCAAAGACACTGATAATCTGAAGGGGCAGAGTGCATGAACCTAGAAGCAGGTATTGAGGTCAGCTGCCTTTTGACCTCTGGCAGTGAGCCCTTTAGGGATTGTAGGATTGGATGAAGGATGTGTGAGAGCATTCCAGAAGACTAAGTGACAAAACATGGATTAAACAGTGTAGCTGGCACTAGAAGGCTGTAACTTTAACTTACTTTCTCTTCTGTTGCTGTGACCAAACCAGCTTAGGGAACGAAGGGCTGGGCCACAGCTTTGGGTTATAGTTTTGTCACTTCTGGGAAGCCACAGTGGCGGAAGCTTGAGAAGGCTGGTCACATTGTATCCATCCACAGTCAGCGGCAGAGAGCAGAGGGTGCACGCTCGGCTCAGCCGGCTCCCTCCACTATATCTTATAGTACAGGATCCCTTGCCCAGGTGTGTGTGTGTGTGGATGGCCCTGTCCACAACTAAGATGGGTGTTCCCGCATCAATTAGAGTAATTAAAATAACACTGCGCCAGAAGTCCGCCTCGGGTGATTCTAGATTTTGTGAGTTGAGGCTAACCCTAGTCATCTCAAGTTTCTTAGGTTAGTTGTGCTTAGGGCCCTTAGTACAGCTCCCACCTCAGGCTGCGACGCATGTGACGTCAGGTGCCTACCTGGATCCCCTTCTCCCAGTGGCCCGTGTACTCCTCGTTTGTTGTGAGCCACCTCATTCTGCCTTCCCCATGGCGCATGTTGTTCTCCCACTGCCCTTCATATATGTTTCCTGATTTATAGCTGGGACCAAAGAAATCAATGATGAACAGTTGGCTATCTTATGTCGACAACATCTGATTTGCCCTTAACGTCCTTAAACTCACCCCCTAAACACCTCTCAGGAAATCCAACCCAGAAAGGACCCAGTGCTATGGAGACATAGGTAGCACATGGTTGGCAAAAATATTCCTATTAGGGAGGAGAATAATTCCATTTATTAAACTTCTTCATTATTCAATAAATGGGTAAGAGTGAGATTTTACATCTTCTAGAAACAACTCCTATTATGTTATTACTTAAATATTTTGACACTAGATAATATGTATTGTTAGGTACGTATGTGGTGTGTGCACATGTGCATGTGGAGCCCCAAGGTCCACATGGGATGTATTTCCTCTGGTTTTTTAAAGACTGGGTCTCTCATTGGACCTGAATCTCCTCTGTCTGGCTTTAGAAGCTTTAAGGATCCTCCTGTGTCTGCTCCCTGTGCTGAGGTTGCAGGTACATCCTGCTACACCAAGCTTTTTCCATGGGTGCTGGGGACTGAATTCAGCTTCCCACGCTTTCCTGGAAGGGCCATACTGATGGATCCACTCCCTAGCCCAGTGTTAGGAGCACTCATTGCTCTTCCACAGGACCAGAGTTTATTTCCTGTCCATGTTGGGCAGTTAACAACCACCTGTAATTCCAGCTCAAGGGGACTTGATACCTTCTTCTGCCTTCACATCCACTAACACATATGTGCACACACATATACATATAAAAATATACCCTAGTGTGCGCGCGCGCGCACACACACACACACACACACACACACACACACATCCTTATCCTTGCTGGGTATGAAGGTACAGGTCTATAATCCCAGCACTTGAGAGGGAGAGAAAAGAGATTCTTGAATTCAAGGTCAGCCTGGGCTAATAGCAAGACCTTGCACAAACAAAGCAAAATGGGGGTTGGGCTGTAGGCCCAGTGGGAAGGTGTTCACCGTATTTTAGCCCAATGGGAGGATATTCACCGTGCTCTAGGCCCTTGGGTTTAATCCCTAGCACTGCCAAAGCTAAAACAGTAACAACAAGACTATCGGGTCAATCTAAAATCAAGCAAAAATGCTGCTGTTCGTCAGAAAACATTCAGTACTATAAACTATGATAAACAGACTCATCGTAGGTTACAGAGGGCAAAGGTGGGCAGTTTCTATTTAAAACAAAGTGAAACCTACAATCACACACTTAGTATTTTCTTCTGGATTTCCCATGGGATGTTTTCATTGCTATAGAGATGTTGTCAGGAGTTACTGAAAACTCCGCCATGCTTGGACAAAAGATGTGCTCTTCATCATTTCTGCACCTCATCTCTAACCTGGGTGAGAATCAAACGAGCCTTTGAAAGCTTTTTCACCCACAACTCAAATGAGGAGGGGAGGGTCGTACCTACCATCTTATTCCCCAGCCCTTTTTGATGTTGTATACCCAGTCTCCTTCATACCAAGAGGTCCCCTCTTGATTGTAATAGATGGAGCCCTAAAGCAAACAATAGTAAGAGAAATGAAGCCTCAATGATGTAAATCCTCTTGCATAAAGATCAAGCATGCACATCTAAGACGCATAAACTGTGCAGAAGTCAATGTTATAGTTATAACCCATAACCCATGATACGTTGGTTTTACAGACGAAGAAACGGGCTGGGGAAAGGTCTCATTGGGTAAAGTGCAAGCACGAGGACTTGAGTGTGGACCCCAGAATCCACATAAAAAGCTGGACACAGCACACAGTGTAAGCGTCTGCCATCCCCACACTCCTAACTAGGAGATGGCAAATGGAGACAGGAGAACCTCTGGGAGCGCGAGGGCCAGCCAGCATGCTATACCCAGCAGAGATGCTCCAGACTAGGTAAAAGATGAGGACATGCACCCCAGGTTGTCTTCTGACCACCACATGCACTCCATGACAATGCACACAGACATACAAAGGGTTAAGTATGTACACCAATATCACAAACCAGCTGCTCTTGCGTGAATCAGACTTTTTGTTTTTAGGGGAGAGATACCTTACAGAAACAACTGAAGAGAGGGATTATTTATTTTGGTTGGTGGTTCCAGAGTTTTCAGTCTATAACCATCAGTTCTGTTAGTTCTGGGCCAGTGTTGAGGCAGAACATCATGGCAGTGGGTCAGATGGCAGAGGCTGCTTACCTGTGGCAGACAGAAGTATGGAGGGGTGGGAAGGAACTAGGGACAAGCTACTTCCCAAATGACCAACTCCCTGACCTACTTCCTCCAGTGAGGCCTCACCTGCTAATCAGGGCCATCCAATCTTTTGGCACTGAGACTTAATAATGTTATCCTTCAGTATGTTGGGCCTTATTCATGGTATCCTGAGGTGCAAGGGGTCCATGGGTCACAGACTGACCATGCCTGTTTTCCAGAAACTCTCAAATAGGACCATCAGCTTGAGGCCAACTTCCTCACGCACGAGTTAGGCATGGGGCTCATACTTAAAATCCCCACACTTGGGCAGTGAGGATAAAAAGATCAGTTTAAGTTGGAGACCAACCTGGGCTACACAGTAAGTTTCTAGACAGCCTGAAGTACAAAGAAAGAGCTTGTCTGAAGACAAAGGTAACACATCAAGGTGAAGGGGTTTGACTCCTAGTCCTGTGACCTGAGAGCCACGTGGTATAGAGAACCAGCTTCTATAAACTGTCTTCTGACCTCCATATGCAAACCATGGTGTGTGTGTATGTGTGTACTGTTGTTGTATATGTGTGCTCAAGTGTCCATCAACAGATGAATAGATATTATGGTATATAGTTATAATGAAACATTAGTCAGCCTTAAAAGGGGTAGAGTACCAACACATGCCACTCCTTAGATGAACCTCAAAAATATTATGCTTAGTAAAATGGCTAGGCTTAGTAAAACAAAAGTTCATCTATTAAATGATTCCATTTATAAAGAAGTGTCTGTTAGAGTTTGGATATGAAGTGTTCCTGACAAGTCCATGCACTGACCACTTAGTTTCCAGTGTTGTGTTGTGTTGTGCTTGTGTTGTGCTTGTGTTGTGTTGTGCTTGTGTTGCGTTGTGCTTGTGTTGTGTTGTGTTGTGCTTGTGTTGTGTTGTGCTTGTGTTGTTTCAGAAGGTTCAAGAAACTTTAGAAGGTTGGGACCTAGCAGAAAGTCACTGAGGGATACATTCTAGAGAGCTGCGTCTTGTCCCGGCCCCACTATCTTCTTCCTGTTTACCATAAGGTAGCAGCCTCTCACTTTCTCACCCCCATCCTATTCTGCCCCACGGGAGACCCAGAAATAGCACCAATGACCATGGGCTGAGCCCTCTGAAACTGTGAGCCCAAATCAATCTTTTCTCTACTAAGTTGTTCCTAGCAAGAAGTTGCTGTTGTTGGTAGTAATGGTGAGTTTGTTTTGTTTTGAAACAGGGTGCTGTTATGTCCCTTGGCTGGCCTAGAACTCTCTGTATAGACCAGGCTGGCCTTGAACTCATAGAGATCCACTTGCCTCTGTTTCACAAATGCTGGGATTAAAGGTGTTTGCCACCATGCCAGGCAAGCGGTTTTTGTCACAGTGACAAAATATCGGACTGACACAACATCTAGGATGTAAATCCACATACACAGTGGGCAGCCTGATCATTGCTAGGGATATGGAGTATCTTCCTAATGCATATTTGTTTTATTTTGTGTGCTAAAAATATTTTAGAGGTTGGATAATGATGATGGTTGTATAGTGTTGTAAATGGTTAATTTTATATCATAAATACATTCACACAGATGGGACTGTTCATGGGTATAATCTTCACCTACCTTCCCATGTCTCTTGCCATGACACCAGTGGCCGATGTAGGACACAGGCTGTGTGCCACACTTGAACATACCAAATCCATTCCTCATGCCATTGGTCACCTCTCCTTCATAAGTGCTGCCGTCCGGCCATGTGTACACCCCGTGGTTCATGGGGATATTCTTCACAAAGTCCCCCTAGGGCAAAATGACCAGGAGGACGATAGGGGGTGGCAATGAAGGAACTTTGACCACTCTGACACTGACCTGGCTTTTCTGTGGGTGTGGGGGATCGGCACGTCATGTCCTCGTCCCTGTGTTTCCTATCCCCTCACCTCGTTCTTCCACAGCACGGAAGTCCACGCAGAATAAAACACTGGGAAGGTTTCATTTACACCATGCTCCAAGAAGCAAGCAGGTGACCCGGCAATGTGGTGGCTGCCAATCCTGACCTTAACTTTAGCCTCTCAGGGTCCACCGTGGAGAGGTCTGAATGATCAGCCAGGTACTGATCACTCACAGAAAGCCTTCTGTCTCCCCATGGTCCATCAAAATACTCTGCAGTCAATGGCCTACCTCATTGGCAACTTCTAAAGAACTCACTGTGTTGGCTGAGGCCGCTTTCATTGTGAGCAGCTCATGGTGACATGGCCCAAAGATGGTAGAGTGGTCCCGTTGGCAATGGTGGTAGTGGCACTGGGTAATGAACCAGGGTTCCCCCACATGCTAAGCTGGTGCTCTGCCTCAGTCCCAAGCCTCCAAACACACAGGATGATCACCAGTTCAGCAGAGCATATTGGTGCTACTTGGCTCAACGTGCCTGAGGATGCTTCGAGAGCCAAGATCCCACCCGTGAACTCTCTAAGATGGGTTGATTGTGGAGGGCTCTGTGCTTGCCAAGAAGGATCCTCCCGCAGCCCCCATACGCCAGAGGATTTCCAGAGACAGTGACACAGAAGGACCTGCCTGGCAAAACCACCACTCAGGGATCAGAAACCTTCCATGTTGGCAGCAGGCTGGAAGGTGGGGGTTGCACGGAAAGGGAGTTCTCTCAGAAAACTGGGCCCTAACACACTGTTGAGGGTGGATCCCCAGGCCCCCTCAGTGGAGGATCAACCCTCTCTCGCCATCCCTGTACCTCTGCAGCTCGTGCCCGCTGCCCAGCTGCCCTCTGAATCCACGTGCTCCGTGTATTTGCCTTAAATGTCTCTTACCATTTATGGACACCATGGCATTAGTAACTCTGCAGCGGAGATTTCTAGAACAGCACTTCAGACTTCACAGGCTTTGAGAGTGGGAGCTGAAACTGGCACAGTCTCAGAGGACAAATCTGTTCTCACAATCAGTTTAAAAATACTCACTTCCCCTCAGCCCAGCAACCCAGATGGTTTTTGTGAAACCCCCATAATGGGATGCATGCAGCCAGGAAAAAGAGAGGCTCTGCGGGGATGGGGATGGCTTAGTTAGTAAAAAAAATAAAGGAATAAAAGAGATAGAGAAACTGTGTTCAGATAAAGCATGAGGGATTTAACATACATCTATCTGTGTGCAATGCACGCAGAGAATACACAGATCACCACTGAACGCCACCCGTGTGATGTGTAAACACAGGACACCTCCGGGGCTACACATAAAGCCAGCTCCAGGGATTCGCAGGCACCTGATGCAGTCACCGCGTTACTACATGGAGTGACAAGTTGGCCTCTGCATCGTCCTGTTCTCTCCAGGTTTGGTCCTGTGCTAACACTGCCCTTTGCATTGAGTTTTTTTCTTTTTCAGAAGTAGCATCTTATTATGTAGACTCAGGGTGTCCTCCTGCCTCAGCTTCCCAAGTACTGGGATTCCATGATATCATCCTAACTATGCTAACTTTCTTTCTTTCTTTTTAAATTGTTTTTTTGAGACAGTGTCTCAGTATGTAGCCTGGCTGTCCTAAAACTGGTTCTGTAGATCAGGCTGGCTTTAAACTCACAGAGACCTCCTGGCCTCTGCCTCCCAAGTACTGGGATTAAAGGCGTGTGCTACCACACCTAACTTGACTTACTTTTATAAGAATTGTCTATCTAGAGGGCTAGAAAGATGGTTCAACAGTTAGAGCATGAGTGCCGTTTCCAGCATCCATACCAGCAGCTCCCAATTGTATGTGACTGCAGCTCTAGAGTATCCGTTATCTTCCTGTAGCCTCTGAGACCGCCTCAAGTCAACAGCCATAACAACACACAGACACGAGACACACACACACACACACACACACACACACACACACACACATACTTTAAAAAATAAAAATGAATTCTTTAAAAATAGTGCAGGGAGCGGGGCTGGAGAGATGGTTCAGTGGTTAGGAGCACTAACTGAGTTCAAAGCCCAGCAACCACATGGGTGGCTCACACCATCTGCAATGTGATCTGACGCACACTTTTGGTGTGTCTGAAGACAGCTACAGTGCACTTATATACAATAAATAAATAAATCTTTTTAAAAAATGTTTATTTTATTTAATTTTATTTATATGAGTACATTGTACATCTCTCCAGCCCCATAAATAAATCTTTAAAAAAAAAAAGTGCAGAGCGCCGACCTGTGATTAATTCTACAATTAATCCCTGACAGCTCTTACACACGACAATACTTTACCTCGTACTTCAATCCGTCAGCCCAAATGTAAGTGCCTTGTCCATGCATCAGTCCTTCTGAAAACATACCCTAGGAGAGAAATAATCGTGACCTCTCAGATGGGAGCCGTGGACAGTGGGGATCTAGACAGTGGCTCCCCTCCTAGACTGGAACCCCGCCCACCCGCCCGCCCCGCCCCTTTACCTGCAGGAATGTGCTGGCTGGCTGGCGGCAGCTGCCGCAGTGTGGTGCCCACTCTGAGCCTGCACCACACACACACACACAGTGAGCCATTCTGAGCCAAAAAAGATCCAAGGAGGAGTTTACAACTTCCCCAAAACCTAGACCTGATAACCACAGTCAGTCTCCTAAGGAAGTCACTGGAAAATCTCTGAACTACAGGCGAAAAGAATTCAAACCCTTTTGATTTTTCACTTCGAGCTTTCAAGATTTGGGGCTGAGAAGAAAGCTCAGTGGGAGAGACGCCTGACTAGCACGGACAAGGCCCATTTCCTACGCTGTAAAACCAAACACAACCATTAGACACGGCACATTTGTGAGCCTCGCACTTTGTTTTCTCTTATTGGAAATCATCATCGCGCATATGCACATAACTGTGTGCAGACAGATACACACATGTATAGCTATGTATGAGCATGTGGAGAACTTCAGCTCCAGGGGACCCAATACCCCCTTCTGGTCTCCATGGGCATCTGCACACACATGGAACACGGACATACACATAAGACCTAGAAATCTTTAAATTTTATTTTTTTACATAAGCACATGTTTCTGGTAATCATGAATGAATGAATGAATGAATGAATGAATATCTTAATTGTGGCCTACAAGTAAAGGGAAAACAACCCTTAAAAAAATCCAACAATTATGGAACAGTTGCATCTAGCAATTTTTGAGCATTACACAGGATCACTGTCAGGTAAGCCAGGGAGCTATCATTTCATGGCTGCCAAGCTTCATTTTATGATGGTCAGAAAGTTCTGGGCTGTCAGGGGTGACGGGATGTTTAAGACCACTAGACTGTCCACTTAAAAAGATTAACAAATGTTGTGTATGCTTCACAACACATCAAAAAATTTTTTTTTGGTTTTTTTTTTTGGTTTTTTTGAGACAGGGTTTCTCTGTGTAGCCCTGGCTGTCCTGGAACTCACTTTGTAGACCAAGCTGGCCTCGAACTCAGAAATCTGCCTGCCTCTGCCTCCCGAGTGCTGGGATTAAAGGCGTGTGCCACCACTGCCTGGCCACATCAAAAATTTTAAGACTTATCTTGTATTTTGGTGTGGGTTCTACAGTGATGAAAATCATATAATAATACATAATAAATTTATAACTGAAAACAATTCTAACTGCAATCTAGTGTTATGCGACTAATATATAAAATATTGATGTATCTATTTAAAGAGTGAGAAGAAACAGTGTTAGCTGAGAACGTTTATCACAAAACAATAGTGAAACTGAGATTTTGCCCTTTTTGGTTTGTTTGTTTTTATTCTTTGCAGTGGCAGGGATGGACTCAGGGATTTCTGCACGTTAGGCAAGTGATCTGCCATGGGGCCACACCCTCAGCCCCGAGACTCTGCTCATCATTCTTGGCCTGAGTTTCATCTCTGTTGCTATGCTGAAGCACTCTGACCAAAAGCAGTGATTTGGCTTACACTTCCAGCTCACAGTCCGTCACTGAGGGACACTGGGACAGTAACTCAAGCAGGCACTTGAGGCAGAAACCATGAAGGAACGCTGCTTGCTGTCTTTTCTTTATCTAGCTTTCTTGATCAGCATAGCACCACCCGCCTAGGGAATAGCACCACCTACAGTGGACTGGACCCTTCTATAGCAACAACACAATCCCCCACGTGTGTGCTTATAGGCCAAACTGATCTGAGTGATCCTTCAATTGAGACTCCCTTCTTAGGTAATATGTCGAGTTGACAGTTCAAACTAACTTAGGGCAGCCTCTGTGTTAAACCAGTAGACAGAATCAAATACCTATAGAATATATTTGGGGGAAAGAAGTCAGATTGTTACTGACATTGACTATGTAGCCAGGACTGAAACAGTTGCACGTGGACTAGACCTGCAGTTTTTTAAAAAGACCATCTCTCCCTAAAACATACAGTCTAATGACTATTTGCATATAATTTGTATTTCATTTACATGCCATTTGCATATCATTTGCTTTATATTCAGTACTGTAAGTTGTGTAGCAATGACAATGAATATGCAGGGTGTGCATACTGATGGTAGAACACTTGGATAACATTCTCAAGGCCCTGGATTCAATCCTCAGCACCACAAGAAAACAAATAACAACACAGTATATGGGAAGATGCCCACTAGGTTCTATTTCTTTAAGATATGTGTGTGTGTGTGTGTGTGTGATGTGTGATGTGAGTGCAGCCCTGGAAAAGGCAAGAAGAGGGCATCATACCCCCTGGATCTGGAGCCAAAGGCACTTGTGAAATGCCACTCTGGTGCTGTGAACCAAACACTGGTCCTCTTTCTTCTACAAGAGCAGCAAACCCTGGCGAGCCATCTCTCTAGCCCCAGTGATATGTGTAGGTTCTTTGCAAACCCTGAAGCATTTTGTGTGGAGGACTTAAGCATCCAAGTTTGGTATCTCATCTGTGGTGACTGTATTTACTTAGTGATGAATCTATGGCTTGACAATAGTTAAAAATCAGGAAAAGAAAGATTGAAATCTAAAATAAGCACTTCAGTTATACTGAGTTACACTTCACCTTAAGTAGATAGTTGGGGTTCAGGATAAAATCAGTGTGCAGTACTTCTAAAAGTCTTAGAGGAGCCCAGCTCTCGGGAGGCAGAGGCAGGCAGATTTCTGAGTTTGAGGCCAGCCTGTTCTACAGAGTGAGTTCCAGGACAGCCAGGGCTACACAGAGAAACCCTGTCTCAAAAAACAAAACAAAACAAAAAAGTTTTAGAGGAATCTGTGGCATTCGCTCAAGCCTTGGGAATGGAAGACTTTCAGTCTATTCCTTTCTTCCAGCCCTGTTGGCTCCAATAATTGTGACTTACGTGGTAGGTGTTTCCGCCTTGAAAGACAGCAAAGCCTTCTCCCTCATACAGTCCACGGACTTTCTCCCCTTCATAGCTACAAAGAAATAGCATTCAAACTCATGAAGGGTGTGGATGTTACAGTATACAGATTCCCATGGCATGTACACCTCTTAGTGTGATCTGAGGGGCTTGGTAGGTACAGAATTTCTGTCTGGGAAGAGGGTCAGAACTCAAATGCTAGCTGTGAGACACTAGGAATGCATTTAACACCCTGAACTATACATTTTGTTTTATTTCAATCTGTGTGTGTGTGGGTGTGTGGGGGTGTACACATACAAGTGATCTGGAATCATCTGCTCTTCCACCTCACCCATTGGGGCAGGGTCTGTCAATCAAACCCAGAGCTGGCCAGTTTGCTTTGGCCATTCCACCGCAACCTTCTAAAGCTGGACGTACACACTAGTGGGCCACCATCCTCAGCTGGAATTTGTCTAAGTTTCTGGGGATCTGAAACTTAGTCCTTATGTTTGTCTGGGAAGCAATTTAATCACCAAACCATCTCACCAGTGACTGAATTATACATTTTAAGTAGTTAAAAATAGCAAATTTTGGGCTGGTGAGATGGCTCAGCGGGTAAGGGCACTGACTGCTCTTCCGAAGGTCCTGAGTTCAAATCCCAGAAATCACATGGTGGCTCACAACCATCCGTAATGAGATCTGACGCCCTCTTCTGCTTGTGTCTGAAGTCAGCTACAGTGACTTATATATAATAATAAATAAATCTTAAAAAAAAGCAAATTTTATGTATGTTACCATGTTAAAAATATTTTTATTTATTTATTTATTTTTAGATAGGGTTTCTCTGTATAGACCTGTCTGTCCTGGAACTCACTCTGTAGACCAGGATGGCCTTGAACTCAGAAATCTGCCTGTCTCTGCCTCCCAAGTGCTGGGATTAAAGGCATGTGCCACCACTGCCCGGCTAAAAATATTCTTGAAGTGTGCTACCGCCCCTGACTTTTAAGTGGATGCTAAGGATCTGAAATCAGGTCCTCAGGTTTGTACAGCAGATACTTTATCAACTGAGTCTTTTTTCCAGCTCCCAAAATAAAAAAACAAAAAAACAACAACAATAAAAACAGACAAAAAAAACTAAACAAAAAAAACTTTTCAAGAACTCTGTTTAGAGGCGGGGTTTAGGGTGGGGACTGAATGAAGAAGGACAAAGCTAGGCAGTGTGGTGCAAATTTGTGATTCCATCATTTCATTGCTGGGGAGACAGAGACAAGAGGACCCTTGGAGCTTGCGGGATAGTCCATCTAACCAAATCAGTGAGTTCCACACCCACACACAAAAGTGCTTTTGGAAACTGGGAATTGCAGGATCATAAAACTGCATGAGCTGGGCAATGGTGGCACACGCCTTTAATCCCAGCACTAAGGAGGCAGAGGCAGGCCCATCTCTGAGTAAGAGGCTAGCCTGGTATACAGAGTTTCAGGATAGCCAGGGCTACAGGGAGAAACCCTGTCTGGAAAGACAAAATCAAACCAAATCAAACCCCCAAAAATAAAACAGACAAACAAAAAAACCGCACGAGGATTCACATGGTCCCACACAAACACACCTTCGTGTAACATTTTGTTTACAGAGTCTGGCTCCACCTTGCCCCGCTTTTACCTTTCCACTATGAGCTTGGTCAGGATGGGCTCTTCGTACTGAGTCTCCTCTTCACTCTGCTCCATTTGTACTGAGTCTCTTTTCGGGGCTTGCTTGAGTGGTGTTTCCACGACTGGGACAACAGCACTGGGGGCCACTTCTTGCTTACTGGCATTGCTATCTTGTTTCGAGGCTTCTGGGTTATCAGAAATGGAGGAGGGAGAGCGGGCTGACTTATCTCCTTTCTTGTCCGCTTTTTTCTTTTCTTTCACCATGGCTTTTGGAAGACGTGCGCGTTTTCTTTACAAGCAGAATTAGCCAATGATTTCTTTGGCAGACTGCAGTTTTGTTTCAAAGCACGGATGGGTTTTACCTGAAAAAATAAAGACTGGGTTGTTTTGATTGTAAAAACAATTAGCCTTGGGACATTAGAACATTATCATCCTACTGAAGCCCGAGTAATGGCATGTACGACAGTTTATGTAAATAATTAAATTCCAATGTTGCACAGATCGTTTTAAAATGTTTGATATCAGAACCATTGTGAGACATTATTTCATTTATAATTTTATTACATTGATTTATCTATTAATTTTGTACATATGAGAATGTGTCTGGGTATGTGTATACCCTGGTACATGTGTGGAGATTCAACAGCAATTTTTCGCAGGTGTCCTCTCTCCTTTCATAATCTGTATCCTGGGGATCAAACTCAGGCTGTCTGGCTTGGCTGCAATCACCTTTACCTATTGAGCCATTTTGCCAGCCAACGTAATTTTATGAGTTCCTAACAGTACTACAGTTAGGAATGGCCGTCCTTCCTGGGTCAAGTGCTTGCCTCAAAAGCATGAAGGCCTGAGTTCAGATCCCTGAGACTCATGTAGAAAGTTGATGTATCTGTAATTCCAGCAGTTCGAAGGCGGAGACAGGACTCCTTACAGCTCATGCAGAGCTTGGTTCCGTTGGTGAGCGCCAGGTTCAGCCACAGACAGTTGAGGTGGGAGATGTGACTCTTCTGGCAAAGATGCTTGCCACAAGCCTGACAAGCTGGGTATCTGCTGAACCTGCATGGCGGACGGAGAGAACGGACTCTTCTTGCAAGCTGTCCTCTGAGCTCCACAAGGGACCCACTACAGTTGCACTTCTGTTGTGGATAGCCCTGAGGCTAATTATAGTTGATGTTAATTCCGTTCTACTGTGAGTGGCTTCGAACAAGGAATGAGTCAGCAACACACACATATTGCACACACAATAATAATAATTGATGTTAATGATTATTATTATTATTTTAAAATAAGATACAAATTTAAAAAGCATCAAGTCCATAAAAACATAAAGGCTCCTGTATCATGTTAGCAGTGTTTTGTCTCTAAGCAAACGGCTTCTGGCCTCAGATCTCAAATAGAAATAGTGATACCTTGTGTGAAGATACGATTGTGATGATTCTGAAAGTATACAGTTCAGGAAAATTGATATACAGAGTGACTGTCGTTTCAGGTCTTTCAGTTTGAAATCATTGGCTGTCTAACTTCCAGAGCCCTCAGTGACAACTTCTTGTATGTGTGGTGTCCATGTGTTTATGCATGAGGGTGTGGAAGGCCTAGTTCCACATTAGGTATCTTCCTTTATCTTGCTCTCATCTTAGGTTTTTGAGACAGGACTTCTCCCTGACCGCTGAGGTCACCAATTAGGCAAAGCCAGCTAGCTAGAGAGCTCTGGGTAGCCTCCTTCCTGTGTCTACTTCTCAAGTATGGATGAGCATGTCATGGTGTCTGCATTAAAAAATATTTTTGAACATTTTATTATTTTTGTGTTTGTGGGTGTTTTGTTTGCATGTTTGTCTGTGCAACACATGACATGCATGCAGTGTCTGGGGAGGCCAGAAGAGGATCCCTTTGGAGTTACAGATAATTGTGGGCTGCCATCCTGATGCTGGAAATTAAACTCTGCTCCTTTGGAAGAACACATTTCATGTTGACATGGTGTTCAGGATTAAACTCAGGTCCTCATGCTTGCAGATGCCTCCAGAGCTCAACTTCTTAAACTGTGGCTCAAGATCTCATATAGGATTACATACATGAACAGAAAGGTCATGAAAATCTAGCAGGAAAAGCTTTGTGAACGTACAACCAAGAATTAATTCAAAATCAAACACATAATGAAGCCAATGCATTTCTGGCAAGAACCCTCCTGGGTTATATGAACCAACTTCACTGTCTTGGATCTTGGCCTTTTAAATTTGATTGTTTTTGTTTTAAAATTATGTGTATATGCATGTGTCTGTTTGAGGGTATGTGCATGTGACTGTAATGCCCTCAGAGGTCCCAAAGGAGGGGTTGGGATCCTTTGAATCTGAAGTATAAGTGACTGTGAGCCACTTGATGTGGGTGTTGGGAACTGGACTCCGGTCCTCTGGAAGAACAATATCTTAAAAACGCTGAACCTTTGCTCCAAATCCATGTCCATTCTTCACACATGACATGTGTATTCTGTACCGTGCATGCCATCATGCCATGCCATGCCATGCCTGAAACGTCTCTGCTCAGATTTAAGACGGCTACATTGTATGACTTGTAGGGCTTCTACTGTACAGTATCCTACTTTTATAGAAATATGATTTAACTACAGAAAACAAAGGCATTCTGTTCCTACTGACATTCCTGTGTGTATATCTCTGTATAGATGGCTTTAGAATGTTTGTTTTAAACTTTTGGTTTTTTTTCAAGACAGGGTTTCTCTGTGTAGTCCTGGCTGTTCTGGAACTTGCTCTGTAGAGCAGGCTGGTGTCAAACTCAGAGATCTGGCTGCCTCTCTCCCTTTCTAGTACTGAGACTAAAGGTATGTGCCACTACTGTATACCTTAAATTTTTAAAATTAATTTCTATGTGTGTGTGCCATCACGATCAAATAATGGGCACTGTTAAGCAACTGTTAAGCTGTCTCTATATCCCCAGGAATTAATTTTACATAAATATAAACAAGCAGACCAGCAAAATGACTTAGGTTAAGCCATGTCGCCTCAAACCTAATGACCTGAGTTCAATTCCTGGAATCTACATGGTGAAGGAAGAGAACCGATCCCTGCAAGCTGTCCTCTGACCTCCATATGTGCAGGCGGTACACTAGCTACTCCACACCCCATTAAATAAATAAAATGAAAAAAAATGAAGCTTTGGGGTCCAGCATTAAGAGCACTTGGGGCTCTTGCAGAGGGACCATGTTCAGGTCCCAGCATTTATGTTTGGTGACTCACAGCCACTTGTAACTTCAGTTCTAGAGTATCTACCACCCTCTTCTGGCCTCTGTGGGTACCTGCAAATGGGAATATTTATATACCCACTCATAAATAGAAGTGAAAAATAAACCTTAAAAAATAAATAAGCACATAATTTCCTTAGTACACAAGTTTGCTTTATTTAGTAAAGGGTAAATTTTATATGTATCCCAAAATTGTTTAAGAAGTATATTTTACTATTATCAGTAAATATTGTTGTGTATACCTATGTATATACTAAAGCCAGAGTTACAACAATTTCTTGGGAAAAGGAGTCAAGTGGGAAACTCGAGAGTAGTCCTGTGGTAGAGCTTCATGACCCAGCCGCTCTCATCACTACTGGGGCTGGAAGAGACCGGATGAGTTTCGGAGCTGAGGGCAGAGGGCCAAAGCCAGGGCTTTTCATGCCACTCGGAAACAGATCTCGGCCATGGTGTCCTACTGCATTAGGCAAGCAAGATGCAAAGAAATCCTGGGGTGGAAAGAAATCTGGTCCAGGTTCGTGCCCCCTGGGGGTGGATAGTGTGGCACTCCATGCCTGCCGCTGCTAGGCATGCTCAATCCCACCTCTGAGCTTCTCCAACCCCTGCGCGCCCACTCGTCCAAGGGCCTGATGAATATCAGCCAAGCCAGCCCAAGCTGCTCTCCACTCTCAACTTGAACAACCATTTACTCTAGGTTTTCTGGTCCTCTATTAGTGAAATTCAAACTACAGATAAAACTAGCTCGTTTCTTATAGTGATGACCCCACCCCGACCCCATTCTTAAGGAAGTCACAGCATTATTGCACCCAAGGCCAAACAGGCCTTTTCTCTGGGCGAGGGTCCCAGCACCACTCCACCCTTCCGCAGGGTCCCTTTATCAATCAAGCACGTGTTCGAGTCTTGGGAGGCTAAGAAGGGAACTGGCCCAGGTCTTTACGTTGTTGCTATACACACAGGACTACTTTAGGGTGCTCACCCACCTGCTCTGGCCAGGCCTGCAGATCCCAAAGTGGCATTATTAAGGAAGACTTTGCGTCCTGGGAGCTAGGTGGTCTCTAAGCAACTGAAACAAGCCCCGCCTCCTGTCCTCTTAAAGGGGCCGCGGGTACCAGTACAAAGCTGTAATGCATCCAAGAAGGGAGGAACTGGCTAGGCAAGGGAGCAGGATGTACTTGACCTGGATTTTCCCGATCTAACTGCAAACCATGTGACCTCCCTCAGCAGGTTTCTTCACCATAAAATAGAATAACATAAGCTTTTGTTTTCCACCAAACAGTGGCTTGAAGCCATAGTCTATCAGCGGTAAGTTGCAGGCCTGGCTTACTTGGAGGGTTCAGGAAGAGTCAGTATACTTGTCCTCTACTTTGAAGAACTAATGTGACGGACAGTGCCCTTCAGACTGCACAGGTCAATCTCCCCATTACTGGGCTCCTTAATCCCATCTCAAGAGTCCCCTTTGTCACATATAAGGTAACAGTCACAGCTTCTGGTGATGAGAAGCAGACTCTTTTGAGGGGGCATTACTGTACCACCCCAACTTGCAGTGCTCCTGTGAATGTTCTGAGACCCTGTGGTTGGAGCTGGACTAGCAGTGTGTGTCTTGAGACAGAATTTTGGTATGTAACCCTCTCTGGCCTGGGACTATGGAGCAGCCCAGGATGGCCTCAGCCTGCCTCTGCTGTGCTTGAACTTGCAGGTCTGTGCCACTCTACCCAGCAGTAGCATGGACTTTGACATTAACAAATGCAGGTAGCTAAGCCTTTACAACCTCGGCACACATGAACCATGGCACCTCCTCTTCTCCAGGAGGCCCACAGCACAGAGGAAGCTGGAGGGGCAACTGCCCATGCCAGTCACCACTCTTCCTAACTGCCGCCTGGACTTCACAGGAGGCATTGTAATTTCTATCTCTCACACAGTTCCAATGGACAAGACTCCACAGAAACAGAACAAAAAACCCATAGTTCACACCCCAAGGAAATCAAATTACAGCACTGAGCTACGGCACAGACTATCTTCTACTCCCTGCCTCGGCCCAGCCCTTGCCTGGAATGGAACTTTCCACTCTAGCTGCACTGAGGAACAGTTAAAAAATAGTGACCCCAAGCTAGGTGTGGTGGCTCGTGACTTTAATCCTAGAATTCAGGAGGCAGAGGCAGGGGAATATGAGTTCAAGCTGGGGTGCTCTAAATAGCAAGTTCCAGATCAGCCAGGGCTGGAAGCCCGTCTCATCCCTTTCTACCCACTCCAAAGGCATCCCAATCCTAGTCAGCAATTTCTTTCCAACCAGGTAAAGAAGTCCTTTGTTCTTAAATTTCATGAGTCGGGATTGAGAGCTGCTAATTAAAAAAGACCATATTTTTTTAATGTGGGCATATGTGACACACACCTGGGATCCCAGCTCTTGGGCCGTGGAGGCAAGCTCAGTTCTAGGCCAACCTTGGTGACAAAACGAGTCAAGAGAAGCCTGAGTTTCACAAAACGCTGCCTCAGACACTGGGGTGAGGGTGGGTGGGTGAGAAAACAAATAGAATTCAATCGCCATTGAGGGCTCAAAGTCAAAAGTTGCCACACACACACACACACACACACACACACACACACACACACACACACACAAAGTCAAATTGCAGAACAGTAACTGCAGACATGGTAAAAAGGCTTCAAAAATATCTTTTTTTTTTTTGTCCTTGAATTGAGTCTCATGAATGTGGCTCGGAGTGGTCTCAAAGTCCTGGGCTCACATGAGCCTCCCACCGGGATCTCCCAAGTAGCTGAGCTAGAGGAACACTCCATCATGCCTGCCTTAACACTGCTTTTAAATGGATCCAGTACATTAAAGCAGCATGCTAATTTTTGTACAACGATAATCAGATTACTTAAAACCTTCTCTTTGCAAACCGAACAATCTGTAATAAACTCTATGCTACAAGGGGTGTGTCAGTTCTGAGAGATGACATCCAGATTGGCAACGTGCCTCATGGTTGGCCTGCCGTGGGGGCAGTTCCAGGGGTGGTCCATCTCACCCATGTGGGTGATGAGCTTCTTCATCTCGCTCGCATTGAGCGCCGTTCCAATCATCACCTGAGGGTGAAACAAACGCGGAGAGTTTGGGCTTGGTTAGAGCATCCTTGGAAGCACGGGGTTCATTAAGACCAGACAAGACCGTAGCTCAAAACATTTCCTGAAGAGCCTTCGTCCAGAGGCCCCATCTTCTCACAGCTCAGCACCCAGGCCTTGCTGCCAAGCTCCCCACTTCCACAGCCTGGGCTTTGGTGGCACAGCATCGTCTCTCAACGGTCCCACATGACGTCACTTCTCTCCTCTTACCCTGGCAACCAGAGTGGTCCTGAGTACCACTCTCCACTCAGTAGGCAGGAAGGAATTTTATTATTTAAGCTTACTTTCTGGTGTGTATGTGCTTACACACTCCTGAACACAGGGGGCCAGAGGCGGACAGACTGATGTCTATCGCTGTTTACCCTGACTTTGGACAGGATTCTCTCATTGAGCCTGTAGCTCATTACTTTGGCTAACCTGGCTAGCTAGTGAGCCCCGTCTCCACTTCCCATAATTACACGCTTGTGGTGTGATTATACTTTTTTTTTTTTTTTTTTTTTTTAATTTTTTAAGACAGGGTTTCTCTGTAGCCCTGGCTGTCCTGGAACTCACTTTGTAGACCAGGCTGGCCTCGAACTCAGAAATCCGCCTGCCTCTGCCTCCCAAGTGCTGGGATTAAAGGCATGCGCCACCACGCCCGGCTACAACTCAGTATTTTATGTGAGTGCTTGGGATTTCAATTTCGGTCCATACCTGTACAGAAAGCACTTTACAAGCTGAGCTGCCATCCTGTGGTGTTTGAGTATGCCCTCCAGGTCTGGCAGCTCAGCAGTTAGTTCAGCACTCACTCTCACTGTAAGCCTAAGACTACAGGCTGTCTGCTGGGTGCTGCCTGCTCTCACATCCCAGGCAGAGGCTGCCCCTGGTTTGCATGGCTACTATTTTTTCTATCAGGAACATCTTTGCCCATGGAGGCTCTATCTCACCAAGGGAGTTCAGATGGCACTCCTTGTCCCCCACGTTTGTCTGTGGTCACATGTTGTTTGAACTTCTGTACTTACTATCATCTAAGGGGCCATTTGTTTGAGTCTGTTTCTCTCACCTTCCTAATTCTAGATTCCCACACTTGGAACAGGACAGGTGCCTTCAAAGGCTTAAGGAATTACTGGATAATACAGGGATGTGGCCATGTGACAGAGTTTCTACCATATTTGGATGCTGGATTAATAGTCAGTCATAACTACCATTTCCCATACAAATATGAGAGGCACAGGGCTCAGTACGAGTGACTGCAAGCAGCTCTTGTGGGATACTTGTGACTAAATGGCTCTACTTGCCTTTTGATGGTGGTGTCTCAGCCTGGAGCCTGGAGGAGATATTTCTCAATGCAGGCTGGCATTACTCATAAGGCCCATGACTGAAGCAGGTACACCCAAAGCTAACTGCTGGGCTCAAGAAAACCCTGAGATAAAACACTGCTTAGCATCTGCAGAGAATCAGCAGCAAACCTGACCTAGAAGTTAGAGAGAATGCAGACCTGGCTGTCATGCTATGCCAACAGACAATGCAGCTCTCTCTGTCTTATGACCATCATGAAGGAGCGAGCATAACAGTATCAGCCAAACCAAGAGCTGAATTGAGAACTCCTTTGGGCCCTCAGGCCCCAGGAGTGGAGCTTATTTTACTTACTGACTTCCGACAGGCTCTGGAAGCAAACATCTGTCTGACTCGTGAGGGCCGGCACATGACCCCAGGGCTGTCACTTAACATAAAGATCAGTTCATCTATATCTTGGGGTCCAAAGGTCCAGTTTTTACTAGTTGGTAAGGAAATCAATTTAGCCCTTTCAGTGACTGGAGCTACAAGAAAAAAAAAATGAAGAAAATCGATTATTGGAGAAAAGCATTTTCATCTGTGGTACATCTAGAGTAATGGCATGAACCCACACTTCTACGTCCCTAAAATACAGGACCCTACAGTGCTAAGTGTTAACTCACCATCCTCATCAATGACAAAGTCAAAGCCATTCTTTCTGAATATTTCCAGATTTTCTATCAGTACAGCTTCATTGACAGCAGTTAAGTTCAGAGTCTGGGGTCTGGAAAACAGGAGACTCAGACTATAATATAAACTATAAATCAGGGCAAACATCTACCTACAGAGTAGAAATGAAAGCAAAATAATACTACTATGTGGATTTATAAAATAACCCTTTTAAAGGCCTTTATGGACCAGACATGGTGCACAAATCTTCAATCCCAGCACCTGGGAGGCAGAGGTGGATCTCTGTGAGTTTGAGGTCAGCCTCGTCTACATAGTGAGACCCTGCCTGAAAAGGTCTGCACTGCTCTACACCAGGCCTAATACATTCAGTTACCCTCCACCAATAGGATTTTCTGGCTGCCCAGTGAACAACATCATTTCAGATGGCTAGAAGGTAGATACCTAAGGAACCTATTAGTGTGGAACCTCGGGCAGGTTGGTCAACATCTCTGCGCATGCGCAATTTTATCACTGTAAGCCAGCAATGGCAACAGTAACTACACCTGGTCTGTTATCGTGGATCAAATGAATGAATTGCCTCAACAGTTTCCCATTTAATAGGCACTCAATAAGGGGGCTGTGATTACCATGGTGTGAAAACATGCAAAGGTGTTGTACAGGTATCTATAGCAAGCCCACATGTACGTGTCTGTGCGCACAGCTGCTGGCATACATAACCTATTTCATCTGAGATGGTACCCTGGGAACTCTGAAGCCTGTGTGCACCCACGTGATGAGCCTCTGCGCCTGGAGCACCGTGTGCTGCTGCAGCATCTCAAAGTTGTACTTCTCATCCGCAGCATGCTGGTCCACCAGGAAGAGGTCCTCTTTCAGTTTGGTTACTATAAATCCCAGGTTAAACTGACCCAAGATCTCCATCTCTGCAAACATCGATTTACTGCAAAACATTAGTTACAAGATATCTTTGAATTACTTCTGATTGTAAAACAGAACAGGTTAATTAAAAAAAATAATAAAGTGCTACAAAAACATAAACTAGAAAAGCTAAGCCGGGCGTGGTGGCACACGCCTTTAATTCCAGCACTCATGAGGCAGAGGCAGGTGGATTTCTGAGTTTGAGGCCAGCCTGGTCTACAAGTGAGTTCCAGGACAGCCAGGGCTATACAGAGAAACCCTGTCTTGAAACACGCCCCCCCCCCAAAAAAAAGGTAATAATTTGTGCTTTCTAAACATAACCTCAGTTATCCACATAATCAGTGCTCAAGAGAGGGTCTCAGCGACTACTACCAATAATTTAGCGTAATTTGGCGTATGTGCTTCTATACCTTTGCTCATATATGAATTTACATTTTAAAAATGAAAAAAGAGGGTTGGCGAGATGGCTCAGCGGGTAAGAGCACCAACTGCTCTTCCGAAAGTCCTGAGTTCAAATCCCAGCAACCACATGGTGGCTCACAACCATCCACAACGAGATCTGACGCCTTCTTCTGGTGCATCTGAAGACAGCGATAGTGTACTTATAAAATCTTTGGGCCAGAGCGAGCAGGGCAGACCAGAGTGAGCAGAGGTCCTAAAAATTCAATTCTCAACAACCACATGAAGGCTTATAGTCATCCATACAGCTACAGTGTACTCATCATATACATAAAATAAATACATAAATCTTTAAAAAAAATGAAAAGAGAACTAGGCACCTTTATTCTGCTCGATTCTCATCATTTAATACATCAGATTCTTTTTTAGGTATATGCACATATAGACCTACAAATAGCTTTTTTTAAAGATGGTTCTTCCTAAGTTGTCTAGGCTTTTGAACTCCTCCTCCTTCAGCCTGCCAAGAGCTGATACTTTGTTCTTAGTGACTGTATTGGAATTCTGTACGCACACACCATAGTTCATCTAACAAATCTCCTGATGGATATTCAAGTATTTCTAATCTTGCAGTGTACACAAGCAGCAACCGACTGCAGGAGGAATGCTCATGTGGTCTAGCCACCAGCAAAGCACAGTGAAGACAATGATGTGGAGCCAACACTTGATACGAACAGGTGACTAGCAAGATGCCTTGCTTCCCAAGACGGCAAACTGGGGGACAAGTTTGTACCAGTTCAATGACCTGGGTTAACTGAATCTTTCTACGACAGACACAACTTGGAGCCAGGCATGGCAGTACACCTCTGTAATCTCAGCACTAAGGAGATTAAGGCAAGACAATCACAAATTCAAAGTTGGTTTGGGTTACCTGAGGAAACTCTGCTTCCAAAAAAAAAAAATCACACACACTCACACACACACACACATTCACACACACACGCACACGCTCACACAACAGAAAATTCACAGCGTCTATTTACAATCTCAGCAATTGGGAGGCAAAGGTAAGGTCAGGAATTCAAGGTCATCTTCAGGTCCACAGCAAGTTTCAGGATAGCCTGGGTTATATGAAACCCTGTCTCAAAAACAAAACTAAAACAAACAAACCCAGGACAACTAACATTATATATGTGAAAGCCAAGGAGAAGTTACTGACTAGAAACACGTTTGTCAAAATGATTAAAAAGCAAATGACCAATCTGTGGGGTCAAAATCAACCTCAAATTCAGTATCAGCATCAGATAAACAATGCGGGAGGGAGGGAGGGAAGAAGAGAGGGAACACTGTCGCGTCTATCAGGGAGCCTGTGATGTGGGGAAGCCCCTATGGAGGGTTCTTCCCACAGGAATCTCAAGCCGCTGGATGGATTCTGGTGCTAAGGGAGGGCCACACTGGAGTCCTATTCCAGAAAGGAAGAGACCATCCGCACAGTGCAAGAAATGAAGACACGCAAGATACCTAGAGCAGCCGACACTGAAGCTCTACAAACTGAGCCTTCACTCAGACAAAGTAACCAATCACAAGCCTTCACTCAGTCAAAGTAACCAATCACAAGCCTGGCCAGAAGACCGGTAAGAACACACAGTACCTAATCTCTTTTCTGAGTTCATCTTCTGCTGCTTGGTTTTCTCCAGGGCAAATCTTGGCCCTAAATTTTCTGTAACTCAGTTCATGTTTGTTCTGCGCCTTTAGGTGCTGTAACTGCTTCATTCGCTTAGCTAGAGAACTCAGAGAGAACTCGAGGAGCACGATTCTCTTATTCATTTTTATGGCTACATCGACCTCAGCTGCTGAGGTGCTCTGAGGACCAGGCAATCTTTGAGAAATGTTGACATTTGAGGGTCTTTCCTCTGTCTTGAAGCGCTTGGCATTTGTGGGTGACAGACGAGCTAGAGGTAGAGCTTTGCATTGATATCCATGGTCTTCTGGCTTCAAGGACTGTCCTGTACCTGGAGGACGGCAGTCCAAGTCACCACAGTTTATGGTTTCCTGAGAAGGTCTGTCTTCTGGGGAGCTCACGTTATAGTCACTGCTAAAGCTACTGGCCACTTCTGGGGTGCTGAACCCTTCCTCAGAGCCAGCTGAGGTGCTGCTGAGCCCTGAGTCTTTTTCTATTTTCTCTCTGTCCATACAGTCACCAGGGCTGTCCGTGGGACTCACCAATTTGTCCTGCGAGCCACGGAGGCCTCTGTAAGAGATGACGTCTGAAGGATAAGAGGATAACACGCCCCTTTTCTCACTTGGAAAACTCCGTGTCAGTTCAGCAGTCTCTGGACCCCTAGACTTGATCTCTTTAGTAGGATGAAGAGAAAAGGCCTCTCTCAGCCTGGAGATGGATGCTACCCTTTTCTCGTCTGCTGTGCTCTTCAGTGAAGGAGAGTTATCTTGCTTTCCTGGCACAGGCTTTTCTAGTTCTGCAGTATGCAGCTTTACTAAGTTACCTAGCAGAGAGGAACAGAAAAAAGTATCAGGGAGTGTGCTGAGCAGGAACAGGAGGGTTATCTTCACGTGAACAGGCAGTCCACAAAGCAAAGGGCAAACTGCAAATAAAATACAGCAACACTGGCCAGAACCCATCCTAAAGGGGATATAAATGAAGCCTTGACGTATGCACATCTGTGACCCAGCTCTGCTGCTCCATCACAGATGCCCACCCATGCTGAGCAGATGCCACACCCTATGATCCCTGCACTGAGAAGGCTCAGATAAGGAGGCAGAGAATTCCTGGCCAGCCTGTGTGGAACAGAGACTCTGTCTCAAAGAAACGAAACCAGGGCTGGAGAGATAACTCTGTAGTTAAGAGTGTTTTTCACTTTCCTAGAGGAGTTGAAAGTCAGTTCCCAGCACCTATGAGGGTAGCTCACAACCATCTATAACCCCAGCTCCAAACACCCTTCAAGAATCTCCGAGTATTGCACAAACATGACACACACACACAACGGGAACACACATTTTTTTAAATCTTAAAACAAAACAAAGCAGGAAATACTTATACTTCCTGGAAGATGTCTAATGGTGCTCATGACAGCTCTTTACATCCGCATACTGGAAGCAACCTGAATACCCCCACATACACACACACACACACACACACACACACACACAAAGATTGTGATATTTGACTTGAGTGGACTACTGTATAGCCATGAGAAAGAATGGCCGCATATGACTTTATGGGTTCTATAAAATAATCACAAGACAGGGCAAACTGAATGACTCCAACCTATCAGTCTCAGTTTGCTTCTGTCTTTCTCTCTCCTTACAGAGCTATAGCTTGGATAGAACTATGCAGCCTGGGCTTGGCCTCAACTGTAGATCTTCCTGCCTCAGTCTTACAAACGCTGGGATTACAGGCATGTGTCACCACACCTGGCCTTCATAAACCTTTAAAAAAATGTCTGTGATTGTGTGTGTGCACATGTGTAAGACACACATGCTGAATGTGAACATCAGGAGAACCTCAAGGGACAACTGGATGACAATCCTTGCCTTTCACCCTAAAACTTTTTTTTTTTTTTTTTTAAAGGCAGGGCTTCACTATGTCTCCGATGGCCTGGAACTCACTCTGTAGACCAGGCTGGCTTTGAACCCACAGAGATCCACTTGCCTCTGTTTCCTGAGTGCTGGGAATAAAGTTGTGCACCACCATGTATAGCCTCTAATTAAAAATACCTTGTACAATGATGCTTCCTCTTGACTAAGATTCTACTTAATGTCAAAAATCACTGTGAAAGGAAAAAAAAAAAAAAGGAAGTGTCACAGCAGCTAAAACTTTTAGTTAGAAGGCTCCATCACTTTTAGAAGGTCCATCACTGCGCTGGAGAGATGGCTCAGTGGTTAGGAGCACTGACTGCTCTTCCAGAGGTCCTGAGTTCAATGCCCAGCACCCACATGGTGACTCACAACCATCTGTAGCGGGATCTGATGCCCTCTTCTGGTGTGTCTGAAGACAGCTACAGTGTACTCACATACATAAGATAAGTAAATAAATACTTAAAAAAAAAAGGTGTATGGCTGTATTTTTCTTACCTTCAACATCTAGCAGTGGCTGCTGGTTGACATTAAGCTTGTTTGCATCACTGTCAAACATTCCTATCAAGGAGGTCTTTAAAACGGCCAGCAATAGCTTCTCTTCTTGTAGTAGAATTTGCCTTTTATCTGGAGTTACATTAATATCCACACATTCTAAGGCAAGAATAAAAACCACACTTGAGCTCACCTTTAACAATATGACCTTAGCCATCTACTATTTCATTCATTTGTACTAGTAATTAAAACCAGCCAACATTAAAATTAATAATGGTGTCCAGTCTAGTATTGATAAATTACAAATTTGGGGGGAATATATGCAATGTATGAGTTTGTGTGTATGTGAGTGTATGTATGGAGGTCAGAAGTTGACATCACGTCTTCCTTAATTTCTTCTCTACTTTATTATCAAGATAGGGAGTCTAACTGAATTTGGAGCTCACCAATTGGGCTAGCCTGGTTGGGTGACTAGCTTAGGGCTACAGGCATGTGCTGCTGTACCCAGCTTTTTACATGTGAGCTGGGGATCTGAACTGTGGTCCTCATACTTGCCCACTAAGCACTTTACCTACTGAGCCGTCCCATCAGTCCATAAAGATACCTCTTTAAATAAATGAGGAAAAAAATAATCTTAT
The DNA here is from genome assembly GCF_000001635.26 of Mus musculus. Taxonomy (NCBI): domain Eukaryota; kingdom Metazoa; phylum Chordata; class Mammalia; order Rodentia; family Muridae; genus Mus; species Mus musculus. Next base: position 143,922,997 of record NC_000071.6, on the reverse strand, counting down.
GTTTATTTTAAAAAGCTGACTACTATATCATCTCTATCTTTTGTAGACAGCATCTCGTGTCTCATGTGCAGATCCTGAACCTGCTATGTAGCTTGGGATTATCGGACAGCTATCCCGGAGTATGAAGTACAAAAACAGAAATGAGAGACGGCCTCAAGCTGAAGAGATGGCTTAGAGGTGAAGAGCACAAACTAGTCTTCCAGACTCTGATTCCCAGAGCCCACATCAGATGGCTCACAACCACATGTAACCCCAGCTCTATCAGGCCTCCGTGGGTGCCCGCATCGAGTGTGTGCTCATGTTCACACACATGCACATGTATACAGATGCTCATGTGGACAGAGTTAGTTGGAGTTGCCTGATGTCAGTGCTGGGGCCACACCAGTGCCCCGAGCCAGTTCTCCGGGCCCCCAAGTTATGCTTGCTTGGTTGTGTTTTAAAAAGTAATTTTTAATGACACTGAAAATAAAGTGTTCACATCTAACAATAAAGATAAATAATTATTTTCTTCCACAAGTGTTAATGTGAATGAGTGCTTGTTTGCACATGTGTGAGGGCATGGCTATTCAAGAAAGGCAGATACATATATCAAAATGTCTAGAAAATGTGAGTAAGTCAGAATTTGACAATCAAAAAGAAAAAGATACATATGAAATTAATTCTTTTCAAAATCAAGGAGAACCTGTAAGTATTCTTACTCCCTCTGTTCACATTTAAAGTTACATTTCCTAACAGTACAATGAACAGTGTTTCAAATAGAACGCAGTATGGTCAGTATAAAATGTAAAACTACATGATTATCAGTAATTGTCTATTGTTAATAGTAGAGCTTTATAATTTCATTTTATTCTTTTAAGAATAAGCCAAAACTCTTATCAAAACCTTAATGGAACTGACCTGAGTCAACGGAAACGTTAAGGACGACAAATGGGTACTGATGCCGGTTATACATGTGATAAACCTCATTGACAAGCTTAGAGACCTGTGTAAGAAACAAAGCTGAGAAAAGAAATGCTCTGTCCACGCCCTGTCCTATCAACACACTATCCTAACCCATCTCCAGAGGGATCTCTTCTGCTACGCCTTACTAAACTTACACGGCTTGAAAGCATTTCTTTCCACACAGTTTCATGTAGCCTGCCTCAGGATGGATGACCTTGGACTTCTGATCCTCCTGCCTCCACCTAGAGTGCTAGGATTATGGGCATACATCATCACCTTCAGTGCTACAGATGGAACCCGGGCTCTGTGCTTTGTGCATACTAGACAAGGGACTCTAGCACCTGGGCCATTCCTAGCTCCTAATACAGTTTTATTAGTGTTCGACTGGTATGCAATGAACAGCATAGACTTCAGTATAGAATCTAGCTAGGCTTCAACATACAGGCCTGCAATCCCAGGTACTCAAGAGGCTGAGGCAGGAAGATGGAAAGTTCAAGGTCAGCTTGAGCTACAGTGAATTTAATATCAACCAGGGTAACTTAGTGAGACCTAGTCTTATGGGGAGAAAGGGGTGAAAGGGGGTATAATTCAATGATACATTTGCCTAGAATGTGGGAGATGCTGGGTTCAATATTTAGCACTGAGAAAACAACAAAAACCTCTACAATTTGATGTCTTAATACACATTTAATTACAAACATATATACACATACATATACTTGTGAAAGTGTTCTATAATCAAAATAACAAATATACACACTATTTAAAAAGTTTTCTAGCCAGGCAGTGGTGGCGCATGCCTTTAATCCCAGCACTTGGGAGGCAGAAGCAGATGGATTTCTGAGTCTACAGAGTGAGTTTCAGGATAGCCAGGGCTATACAGAGAAACCCTGTCTCGAAAAACCAAAAAAAAAAAAAAAAAAAAAAGAAAAAGAAAGTTTTCAACTCATATTCTTCAAAGGGATTTGTTTGTTTCAGGGGCTTGCTGTGTAGCCCAGGCTATGCTTAAACTCTCAAACTTCTTACTTCAGCCTTCCCAGTAAAATTCCGTCAAGAACAAACACACCTCACTAAAGGGCTCAAGAAGTAAAGTGACTAGATAAATAGACTCCTAAAACTGAATCTTTCCAATCCAAAGATACTACTCAAGAAATTTCCATCAGGTATGGTGGTGGACACTTACAATCCCAGGACTTTAGAGGCTGAGGTAGGCAGACTAAGAGGTAGGTAAGTAGGTGGATGGGTGGATGGACAGATAGAATGTAGGTGTAGTACAATGTTTGTAACACATGTTCAAATGTACTTAGGTCCACAGTTATATGATATTACAATGCAACTATTAGAGATAAATCACACTAATTTTAAAATGTAGAAACTGGGTCACACTCAGAATGCAGTAGAATTTTTAAGTCTCAAAATCACCAAGGTCACTGTTGCTGAGAATGTAGAAGTCAGAGCGAGTCATTAAAGCCTCATGAGGACAACGGATAACTGGTTCTGTCTAAGGCAAAGCTAAATCTGGGCCCTCATTTTCCTGTAAAATTGACAAAGGGAAGGCAAAAAAACAAACGAATGCATGTGGTCAGTCTGTAATAAAAAGTTTAGATAATGATTTGGAATGTTTGCTTTCTCCTAGTAGTGGTCATTTCTATGATAATAAATATATTAATAAGTACTTTTATATACACATAAGACAAGCTAAACTTTATGTGTACAATTTAAAAATGTATTATTCATTTTCATGTGTGTAGATGTTCTGCCTACATGTATGTATGCCTATGTATCATGTATGTGCCTAGTGTCTGAAGAGACTAGAAGAAGGTATCAGATCCTCTGAGACTGGAGTTAAAGGTAGTTTTGAGCCCCCCATGTGGGTGCCAGGAATTGAACACTGGCTGTTTTTAACTATCTCTCTAGTCCCCAAATAAGATAATTTTCTAAAAAGGTTTATTTATCTATTTATTCATTATGTATACAATATTCTGGCTGTATGTATGCCTGCACATCAGAAGAGGGCACCTCATTATAAATGGTTGTGAGCCACCATGTGGTTGCTCGGAATTGAACCCAGGACCCCTGGAAGAGGAGACAGTGCTGTCAAGCCCTGGGCCATCTCTCCAAGCCCCAAGTAAGATAATTTTAAAGCATGTTTCTGTGTCAGTTCCAAGTTCCAGGCACACTGCCTGTATCAGACAGTCATGCAGTCATGCAGAGAGAGCTCGGTTAGTAGGGTGTCTGCCTTGCACGCATGAAGCCCTGGGTTTAATTACTAGTACCATATAAACCAGGCCTCACCGTCCAAACCTGTAGTCCCAGCTCTCAGAAGGCGGAAGTAGAGGAGGATCAGATGTTCAAGGGAAGTCCTGGCTACATAGTGAAGTCTGAGGCCAAACAGGGCTGCATGAGCCTGTCTCAAACTGAGCAAGCAAACAGACAATGAAAAATACCTTTGCTGGGTCACAGGGCCTCTGATTGATGAAGAAAAACTGCCTGTCTGTTGCACTCCTCCCGGCGCCGTGCGTGCACTGTGAAATGAAGCCCGAAACGCTGTCAAAGAAAAACAGGAAGGACAGTTACGGCATGAAAGCGGGAATAACAACACATGACATGTTTTCCCCTTTGGGGCAGAGTCTCCCAGTGCAGTTCATGATCTCATGATTGTACTGCCTCAGCCTCCCGAGTGCTAGGATTACAAGTGTGTGCCATGGTATCCAGCTTAGCATAGGGCACATTCTTAAAAATCAAGTCAGAATAGAACAGCTGGTGACCCACTCATCAGGGCAAATCCCACATGAACAGAATCAGTCACATATCCTTACCCTGTTTAAAAAGAAAGGAGGCTAACTCGTCGGTAACATGCTTGTTGTGTAAACACTTGAGCCTGATTAGTCTCCAGAATCCAGGTTAAAACAATTCAGGCATGGTGGTACACACTTGCAACTCCAGTGCTGAGGAGGTGGAGGCAGACATATTTCTAGGTCTTACTGGCCAGCCAGTCTAGCACACTTGATGAAATCCAGGCCGCTGAGATCCCATTTCAGAAAATAAGGTGAGGGCGCTGGAAAGATGGCTCAGTGGTTAAGAGCACTAGCTGCTCTTCCAGAGGTTCTGAGTTCAGTTCTCAGCAGCCACACGGTGGCTCACAACCATCTGTAGTGGGATCTGATGCCCTCTTCTGCCATGAAGTCATACATGCAAATAGAGCACTCATGTTTCTAAAATACATAAATAAATAAATCTTTAAGAAAAAACTGGGTGGCCGGGCAGTGGTGGCGCATGCCTTTAATCCCAGCACTTGGGAGGCAGAGGCAGGAAGATTTCTGAGTTCAAGGCCAGCTTGGTCTACAAAGTGAGTTCCAGGGCAGCCAGGGCTACACAGAGAAACCTGTCTCAAAAAACCAAAAATAAATAAATAAAATAAAATAAAGAAAAGAAAAAGAAAAAACAGGGTGAAAAGTATCTGAACAATGACATTAGAAATTGGATCTTTGGTCTCCACACACGTATGCAAACAAAATCTGCTTACTCAGCCTTCTTTGTATAATTTTCACACACAAAGAGTAAAAAGAACTCATTTTCTATATGTATAAAATTAAAACTATAACTAATATTTTCATTTGCAAACATTAACTTATATGAAGGTATGTGAGGCGTTGTAGAATGTCTTGCTCTGCATGAGCCCAGCCCAGGACTGTGGGCAAAGGTAAAACACCTTCCCACACAGGCGTGTCCATCTGAGGTGCCTAGTTCTTGTCAACAAACCAGAGTCACATGAAAAGAGGGACTGTCAGGTGAGAAACTGTCCATCAGAATGGCCCATTGGCACATCTGTGGGGCAGTTTCTTGACTGATGACTGATGTGGGAGGGCCCAGCCCACTGCGGGTGGTGCTGCCCTGGGCAGGTGGGCCTGGGTGGATAAGCAAACTGACCAATCCACAGGAATCGAGGCAGTAAGCAGTGTTCCTCTGTGGTCTCCACTTTACTTCCTGCCTTGACTTCCCTGGATAACTTTAGCTGTGAGGAGAAATAAGCCCTTTTCTCCCCCAGCTGCTTTTGGTCAGGTGTTTAACATAGCAATAGAGAGCAGACTACAACACCATCTTTGCAATTTTATGATAAGCCAAAACACAAGTGTAGAAATAACCAATACAGACCTTCACTGGGAAAATAAAGTAGACTAACAGAAAACCCTCTTAAACGTACCAGTCACTCAGCCTACTGTCTGAATTAAGCCATAATATTTACTATTCATTCTTTCTTAGCTGTACACAATCACTTTACACCTTAAAATCACTATTCAAACAAACAAAACCACAAATAAACAACCCTCTCAGAAAGGCTGGCTGTGGTTTTCCTGGCAGCAACCTGTGTACTTACTAGAAAAGGTTTTGTGGCGTCCTGGAAGTGCTCAGGCCGTACTCTTCACACACAGCGTCACTAGGGGGCAGCTGAACAAAAGGAATGAGGCTTTGCAACTGAAAGACACCAAGAGTAAAGGTTACTTCTTAAGACAGTAGCACCAAACTTCAGGGAAGATGAAATATGGTTTCTTTCCAGGGTAAGCTATGTCTCATTAAGAGCGTGTGCACGCATGTGCACACACAGATCCAAAGAAGCCTGACAACAACTATTTTACAGTGCTATAATGACTTCCATTTGTTTACTAGAAAAATGAATCACCAAGTTCCTACTTGATGACACTATGTTTTTCAGAGAGAGACAGGATATATTATTTCATTTTCTAAAAAATAAATTTTAGGGCTGGTGAGATGGCTCAGCGGTTAAGAGCACCGACTACTCTTCCAAAGGTCCCGAGTTCAAATCCCAGCAACCACATGGTGGCTCACAACCATCCGTAACGAAATCTGATGCTCTTTTCTGGAGTGTCTGAAGACAGCTACAGTGTACCTACATATAGTAAATAAATATTTTTTTAAAAAAAGAAAAATAAATAAATTTTTAAAATCTTTAGCTCCCAGACACTAATTTTAGCTATAGGGTACTTAAATATCTCTTTTTGGACTTTGGTCTCTGTGAAGCACAACAAAACCTGCTACAATCACTAGAACCAAAACCCCAAAACAATAACAACAAAAAACCCCCACTTCTCAGGGGCTAAAGAGACAGCTCAGGTGCCGGACGTGGTGGCGCACGCCTTTAATCCCAGCACTTGGGTGGCAGAGGCAGGCGGATCTCTGAGTTCGAGGCCAGCCTGGTCTACAGAGTGAGTTCCAGGACAGCCAGGACTACACAGAAAAACCCTGTCTCGAAAAACCAAAAAAAAAAAAAAAAAACAGAGAGCCAGCTCAGGGGTGAAGAGCATACACTCCTCCAATGGACCCAAGTCAGTGCCCAGTACTCATGTCAGGTGCTCAGTCTCCTGTAACTCCAGCTCCAGGGAGATCCACCATCTCTGGCCTCTGCAGGCAGCAGCACTCCCGTGTGTCTATCTACCCCCTGCACACACCTGTACGCAATTAAAACAATAAATCTGAAAATCAAACATTTTCTAGTAGCTGGCCAGCCCTTACCTGCTTCTGGCCAAACACAGACCCGATATTTTCCTTCATGCCAGAGCTGCCGCTTGTGCACACCACAGGCTGCCGCTTCCCCTGTCCGAGCTGATTAGTGCAGCTTACACGGACGCCTGCTGAGATGATACAGTACGCCTGTAAGACCTGCACCATTTTGGCATACTCCTGTTTGAGAAACACAGACTCAAGATTACTTTGATCTTACAGGAACTGCATGGCTAAACTTACAACATCTGACTCAGGGTTCTACACAGTCTTGAAAATAAAATAAGGGACAAATCTTTGACACAGGATCTGTGAGGAATCGTCCCTATGAATGCTGTAAAGTAAAACTTGGCTCTGGCTTCTAGTCAGTCGTCTTATTTTTGGCAGGTCTGCAGGTGCTCCATCATTAAAAAGCACATCCTAGGGGCCGGGGAGCTAACTCAGTCAGTAAAATGCTTGCCGAGCGAGTGTGAGTACCAGAGCCTCACGTGAAACTGTTGGGTATAGTGGGACACACCTGGAATTGCTGCACTGGCAAGGTGGACATTGGAGGCTCTTTGAAACTCGCTGGCCAGCCAGTCTACTAAAATTCATGAACTCCAGGGTTAGGAATACACTGACTCCAAAGATAAGGTGGAAGTGACAGAAGACACAAGATGTTAATCTTTGGCTTCCACATGCACATATACATCTCACATACACACAAAGTACATTTCTAACCAGGTGGGCGGGGCATACCTATAACCCGAGAAATTTAGGAGTCAAGTAGGAAGGCCATGAGATCCAGGCCAGCCTGGACAACAAAGTGGAACCCTCTCTCAAAATCTAAAACAACAAATGCATGTCCTTTGAATTTAGAATGCTTCATTTGGAAATTTAGTCTTCTTGTTTTTTAAGACATGATTTCTGTATATAATTCAAGATGGCCCTACAATTTGAGGTTTTTTTTTTTCTGCCTATACATCTTGAATCTGGGATTATAGATGTGTGCCATCATCCTGGCTCCTTTACTTGATTTTTTTATAAGAAATTTTATCCTTCTATAGAGACTAGCCATAAACATACAAGTCCTATTTTTAAAAATATTCACTGGCTGAGCGCAGTAGTTATCATGCTTACTTACTGACTTGTTCTGCAAAGTTTCCGTTAACTTGACACAGGACAGAGTTCTTTGGGATAGGAAATCTCAGCTGAGAAAATGCCCCCAAAAGACTGGCCTACAGAATTGACAACCGCTGTGCCATCTCTCCAGCCCCCAAATAAAATAATTTTAAAAGCATGTTTCAAAACAAAACATCTGGGCATGGTGGTAAACACCTGTAATACCCCCACTTAAGAGATAAAGGTAGGCGCTGACAAGCCCAGACCATACATAATGAGCTAAGTCTCAAAAAAATTTTTAAATATATTTTTAAATTAAAGGAAGAAAAATTAACTGATATAAATATCATTCATATATACACACACACATACACACACACACACACACACACACACACACACACACACATATATATATATTGAGACAGGGTTTCTCTGTGTAGCTCTGGCTGTCCTGGAACTCACTCTGTAGACCAGGCTGACCTCGAACTCAGAGATCCGCCTGCCTCTGCCTCCCAAGCGCTGGGATTAAAGGCGTGAGCCACTATGCCCGGCAACTCACTCTGTAGACAATTTTTTAAATCATAAGCTACATTAGCAAAACTTGTGAAGGCTGGGATGGTGAATTTACCTTTTTAATGTTCCTCTGAAACTCTTTGTAACGCACGGGTAGTGTATAAAATAAGTGCTGCACACTGACTGTGGTTCCTTTAGGTCGGGGGTAGGGAGTTTTCTGGGTGATTTTCCCATTATGGTCAAACACCAGTCGAGTCCCAACGCTTGCAGACCCGTGGCAGGTAGATATAGTGACATCACTGTAAGAGAGTGTCAGGGACAGCAGGCGTTAGGGGTGCTTTAGGGTTGCTGGGATGCAGCTCTGAGGCAGAGCTCGTTCCTAGCACTTGCTTTCAACCCATGCTTCAGGCCCTAGCACTGCAAGGAGTCTGCGTGTGGAGACCCCTACAGAACTCAAAAGGGGGAGGTATAGGAAACCTTTTCCCACTTTCCCTTCTCTCAAAGCTTTCTTGAAATGGTGATATTCTCGGACAATTAAAGTTTGCACTGAGTAAGGAATCACCATAATAAGTTTAACCCCTAAAAGATGGTGAGACAGTTTTATAAATGCTTTGTTTTTTTTTTTAAAGATTTCATTTTTTTTAGGTTGAGTTGCAAAACAACAAAGCATCCCAAATTCTATTCTCAAAGCTTTATTTCTCAGTTTTGTTACTAATGGAACTGGTACAAAGACTTCAAAGACATAATTCAAAAATATAAAACATATAGCTTCATCATAATTAAAATAGGGCTTTCATTAAATCTTTCCCTAAAAACTGAAGGACTGAAACTAATGGTACTCACAATGTATCATGTATGTATTACTTTATCGTTACTTATTTTTGCAGTGCTACTGGCTGCCCCATGTATTGTAGGCAAGCAGTCTGCAGCTGAGCTACAACCCTGGCCTGTGTGATCCCTCAAGGTTACGAAGTGCTTTGAGACAGGCGGTGACTTTTGTACAACATGATTTGCTTCATTCCATTCCTCTATTTCTCACATTTCAGTAATCTCCTTAGGTTGGCAATGAGATAAAAGAGAATTAAAGCTCGGAGTCAAGATACTTCAGTAGTAAAGCATAAACCACGAGGGCTCTCATCATGCTTCTCGATCTGCAGGAGTTGTTACATGTGGCAGCCAATGAGAATAATGCATCACCTTAGTGCACACAGAGAGCTCAGAGCTTCCCCCCGAAAGCCAAAAGTTTCAACCTGCGTGAGGTCGGCAAACTCTTGAATCTTAGATGTGTGATGTTTCAGAGCTGAAAGAGAGTAGAAAGGCCCAAAATGTCTTCAGTGATATCTATCACAGTACGTGGTGTAAGACAGTGTTACTCAAACATCTGAGACACGTGGAAATGACTACTTTACGATTAGGAACATTTATCTTACCTAGACCTTCAAAGTTTTCTTCTTCTACCCCACATCCATTGTCTGAAACTTCAATGAGGTCCACCCCATAGTCTTTAAGCCTTAGATCTAAAAAATTCAATATATTTATTTCTTAATGATTAAGCCATGGTAACATGCTGACAATATCTGTAACATAGAATGCAAACTTAGCAGACATGCCTACACTCTTACTAAAGGTACTACCGTCATTCTAATGGCTGTGTGCAGCACTGAAGCCCAGAATACCGTAAATGCTACGCAAGCACTCTACAGTGGAGCCACAACCCTAGCCCTGCTAGGCAAGCACTGTACAATGGAGCCACAACCCTAGCCCTGAATGCTTTATTTTCGAAAGTCCTCCTTGTAAGATCAGATTAAATAGTTGGTTTATTATTATCATCATTGTTATTATTACTATTTCAAAAGAAATACTTTTAACATAGTCATTAAGAACAGGCTCGGGCTGGAACAATGGTTCAGCAAAGCTAGGCTCACAACCAAGAATATAAGAACAGGCTCTGCAATCAGTTCCTGGATCATATTTTCTGAGCTTTATAAAAGCCTCAGTTTAACTAAATTCCTGGTACCTCTGTTTTCTCTTCTGTATGACAGAGATAGTGACTTCCAAATCATAATAGTCCACATACTAAATAAGGCATTCCTTGTACAATTCTTAGCACAATGCCTACACACAATGTAATTAAATTCTTATTCCATAGCTAAATAGCTGGCACAACATTGTTGTAACAGTTTTCCGTGATTTGAAAAATTCCCTCCAGGAGCAAGAGGGCTTGTGAGACTCCAGAGGTAAATAAATGTCACAAGTCCAGGAAAGATGAGACTAAACTGCTGAGTTTCTTAAAAGCTGCCTCAGGGATCATCACTCAAGCTGGTGTGGGCGGTTTGGTAATACAGCTGCTTTTGAATTACTATTGATCCCGTAAATAATCCCTCATCCATACTTCTGTCAGCATTGTCAATGCAAACACATTAATTCACCAAATTAGAGTGTGGTACGTTACGTTTTCGGTCTGTCAAGAAGCCCCCTCTCAGTAGGGAGTTGTGTGTATTGTGCTTCCCCTGGGAAAGTCTTTCACACAACTGTTAACATCAAAATAATAGGTATAGCAGTATTTGTTTTCTAATAATCCAGTAACGTTTCTGATATAAATAGCATAAATGATTACTTCTTGTTGCTTAAAACTCTTCCAAACCATGGGCTGGAGACATGGCTCAGCGGTTAAGAGCACTGACTACTCTTCCAGAGGTCCTGAGTTCAATTCCCAGCAACCACATGGTGGCTCACAACCGTCTGTAATGGGATCAGATGCCTTCCCTCTTCTGATGTGTCTGAAGACAGCTACAGTGTACTCACATATATAAAATGAATAAATTAATCTTTATAAAAAAGAAGTTTCCCAAACTTACCAATAGTAGTAGCACCAGCATCTACACTATTTTCTATCAACTCCTTCACAGCGGTGCTTAAACTGAGTACCACCTGCCCAGAACAAATTTGATGGACTGACTTCCCATCAATAGGCTTGATGGCCTTAGCACATTCTGTACTAAAACAAAACGAAACAAACCAGTCACAAAACACAAAATCGATACTTAGACAGAGCAGATACTTCAATCTTGGTAAGTGGCTGATCTGTAACTAGTTAGCCTAACCCACTCATTATATGAACACACTCATTTCACTTGCAGATATGAATGCTCGCCAATCTTTTAACACTCGTTTAATATGTATTTAAAATTGAAACTGAAAAATCTAATTATCCATGCATCTATATGGAGGAGACCTGTTGTAACCCTCAAGGGACAGATCAATAACACAGAGTTCTTTTACAACACAGAGTTCTTCATTCTTGAAAAGTTGAATAACTTTTCAACATTAGTTTTTTTGGTTTTTTTTTTACACTTTTTTTTTTTTTTGGTTTTTTGAGACAGGGTTTCTCTGTATAGCCCTGGCTGTCCTGGACTCACTCTGTAGACCAGGCTGGCCTCGAACTCAGAAATCGGCCTGCCTCTGCCTACCGAGTGCTGGGATTAAAGGCTTGTACCACCACGCCTGGCTCACAATTCTTAAAAAGTCAAAGTTTGGTGGGAAATACTGGTTGACAAAAATCATCTTCCAACTATGTAACTATTCTCATAATTGCTTTTGAAACCTGTACCCAAATCCATGCTGCCTACACTGCTCTGATGAAAGTCCTCAGAGCTCATGTTTGAGACAAGAGTTCATTCTCAGCCTCCAAATGATAGTCCCACCTCACGACCACACTCAGCGAACGGGTTAAGTCTCTTTCTGTCCTGGCTGGCCTAGGGTAATCGCCTTTTTGTCTCCAGTTTACCCTGATTGCTACCACCAGTTTTGTTCACTCTGACACAGGTTCCAAGGTAGCCCAGAGCGCCCTCAAACTCCCTATGTCGTTAAAGGTAACTATGAACTCCTGCTGAGCCTGTTCCTGCTCGGATTATAGGTGTGGCTTGATTCCCACCAATTTCTTTTTACAATTACAAATCCAGTCGAAAAAAATCTTTAGGTTTAAATTTTTAGTGGTGCTCATTGCCTATCATATGAAGTTTGAAGTCTAGCAACGACAAGGTCCCAATCTACTATCACTAATTCCCCTACGGTTTAGTCACCATAAAAATAGTTTCCCGGCTATGAAATGCCCCATAAAAGTATAACAGAACATAGGTGCATCCTTGCAGTAACAATTTTAGGGTATTTTCCATATGGTCTGACATATAGTAGACTTCCAAAAACCCTGGTGAAATAAACCAACCAACCTCTTTTCTCTTCAATCTACCTTGCACAGAACCTCGCTGGTTATCACAGCACTCGGGTGTTTGAAGTAGGAGGATCCCGAGTTCAAAGCACTACCTCAAAAAACCAAAACAAACACTTGCACTCGTTCTAACTGCAAAGGATCTCTGGGGAAATCACAAGGTTAAAATACAGACAGCAAATTTGCATTTACAAATCTGTCACCGAATGTAACTGTGCTGGCCTTCGAAGATGTGCTTCACTGCTATGATGCCGCCTGTGAACACTACACCAAACGCACAGAAGCACCTCAATATAATAAAAGTTAAAAACCCTATTGACTGCAAGATCAGCGTGAGCCTTTAAGCCTCCCTCCCCAAGTCTTCAAGAATAAAGACTCAATAAATAAACAAACAGCGGAAACGAATTTTGTCTACGGCGACTGATTTTCGTGCTGGGTTTCAAGTGCACGGCCTGTGGCGGGAGGATGCCGAGGAAATAGCTTCCTCACAGAGGACCCGGTCCAGTCCGCGAGCTTGCCCGCCTCGCGCCTCAGCCACTTCCGGTCCTTTCAAGAGACCGGGATACCGGGAACTCTATAGAATGCGCCCGGAGACCACAAGTCCAGCTCACCTCACGCCTTCGGTTTGCTCCATGGATGCAGGACTCCTCCAGTCACAGTCACCGCGGGAGAGTTGGCGCTGCCGCTCTCGGGAAAAGACGCGTCTCCTGGAACACCCATTGGTTGCTTTTGACATATGATCCGCCCCTTCCGGGCGGGCTAGCGAAGGCATGCCAAGACCTCTTTACCGGTGATTGGCCAACTCAAAGGTCAAGTTGGTGACGTTAGACCAGCCCGGCCAATGAAAGCTCGGGGACTTCATTTTCCGGAACGCCAGCAGCAGAGTCAGAAAGAAGGCGGCTGCTGTCTGAGGTGGCCTTGGGTGGCTTCTGAGCGTTCCTGTCCCTCGCCCGCTACCTTCCTTGGGTTCCCACCATGCCGATGTACCAGGTAAAGCCCTATCATGGAGGCAGCGCACCTCTGCATGTAGAGCTTCCAACCTGCATGTACCGGCTCCCCAACGTGCACAGCAAGACCACCAGCCCCGCCACCGACGCGGGCCACGTGCAGGTAGGAGCGTGCGGCCCCTGCCTGGTGCGCAGGCGCCGTTCGTGCCGCGCCGCACCCTGCCCTATCCCTCGTCCAGTCTAGCGCGCCGGCGCTGTGTCTGCCTAGGGTCCCGGTCCCTTCTGCGGCCGGGTCCGACAAAATCCTCCTAGATGAGTGCTGCTGTGGGTTCCTGTCACGATCTCCAGGCGCACAGAAAAGTGAACAACACGAAAAATGCTCATTCGGAGGAATTTTCAGAGCGATCCCAGGGTTACCATAACCCAGGTTGACGGGTTTAGTGCCCCATCCTTCCCAGTTTAACTTTTCCACAAGAGGTCCCGACTTTTACTGTAGTTATGTGTTGTTTTTTTCGCGGTTAGGTTGTGGAGGCTATCTTTAAGCTATATAATCTTGATGGTCTGGAAACATAGTATGTGTTCTGTTGTCTGGCATACTGTACAAGATTTTGTTATAACGATAGTGAGTGATCTTGTTCCTGGCCACACCCCGCTTATTTATCTGCCCGGTCCTCACTCATGGGCGCTGGAATTTATAGACTAGCTAACATAAATAGCCTGTATAGGAATGGAATTCCTGGCCCAGTGGGCAGGTTTGCCTTCCACTTTTTAAGTTCTTTTTCAAAGCGGTTATACAGGTTTAAGCTGTTACCAGCAGGATAATGGAGACATCCTAATGTAGTTTTAATTTGGATGTCTCCAGTTTCTAAGTAAGTTGAGGTCCTTTTTCGTGTTTCCTGGCCATGGGAGTGTGGGGCAGAAACAGTGCCTTTGTAGCCCAGGCTGTCCTGGGATTCTTACAGCCAAAGATAATCTTGAGCCCTTTCTCCACCAGTGGAGAAAGAGCTTCCAAGTGCTGGGGTTAGAAGTGTGTGCCTGCCTAACTCAGAACAATTATCTTACCATGCTTATCACTATTGTTTGATCTCATTTTCTTTCTTTCTTTTTTTTTTTTATTTTGGTTTTTCGAGACAGGGTTTCTCTGTGTAGCCCTGGCTGTCCTGGAACTCACTCTGTAGACCAGGCTGGCCTCAAACTCAGAAATTCACCTGCCTCTGCCTCCCACCATCTCGTTTTCTAAAGACTAAAATTTGTTAGGTCTCAAATGGCTAACTGAGGTGCCCTTTAACATATCAAAGCAGACACTGGCCCTCAGGTCCACCCAGCACCCCTCAGTCTCTACCAGTGACAGGGCCTCCTGGTTGGTTTACCCCATCCCCTACCCTGAAATCTCCAGCCCAGAACTGAGCAGGGCTTCCCTCTCCCTAGCTCCTCTGGCTGCTACATAACTAAGCCGTTTGGCTATGCCAACGTCCCAGCTCAGGCTGGCCACGTTCACTCCGGACTCTCCAGCTGTCCCTGCCTCTGCTCTCCCTTTTATCTACAATAAACTTTACCCTCCAACCTTAGGAGTTGTCGCGCTCTTCCTTTTACGTTCTTCCCCACCCCTTTCAGTTTTCTACTGATTATCTATCGCAGCCCAGATTTCCAGCAGATAGAAAATGGGGCATTTTGGATAAATACGTAAAGAGATGCCGCTGTGGGCATCTCCTGATCCTTGTCATCCCTGATTTTGCCTACACTGGGAGAGAAGTGGTTAATTCAGAACCTGGTGGTATTAACAGTTGTCCAGCTGCGGAACTATGAAAACAAGAGCAGACATGGATCAGTGGTCCGTCAGCTAGACGCCGTCTTGGCCCCATAAGTGAGCATCTGAGTTTGACCCCTGGAATCTACATGGAAGGAAAGACTCAATGCCCCTGTGCTGTCCCCTGACCTCCAGTCACATGTGCACACATAATAAATGTAGAAAAACGAAATAAAGCCTATAGCAACTGTGATTGGTTTCTTAATGCATGCCAGACTGTACTTGGCAAAGAGGATGCGTTGGTACAAAGGATGAGCTGTTGGCTCTCTGTGGAGTTACTCTCTCAGTAGTGACTGCTCCAGATGACCAAGATAGGAGAATGCCAGTGCTGCCTTAAAGCAGTGCTCAGACTTGATCACTTGCTCCAGGGAGAGGCTTCCAAACTGGAGGGTGCTTCAAAGCCTGAGTTCCAGGCTGAAAGACATGGCTCACTGCTTAACACCTTTCTGCTCTTGCAGGGAGCCTGGATTTGGTTTTCAGAACCCATAGAGAGACTTACAACTGACTGTAATCCTGCTACCAGGATATCCTATGCTCTCTGCTCTCCTCCAGGCACAGTGGTACACACACGCACAGACAGACATGCAGGCAAAACACCTATACACATAAAAATAATTTTTAAAACCTTGAGGTCCTTTCTCCCCTTTCTTAAACAAATTATTTTCTATTGTCCTCCTCCCATCTTTTGTCTGCTCATTCAGACATAGTCTTTGAAGGTGTGTGGTTGAGACTGTCTCATGTAGCCCATGCTGGCCTGGAACTTGCTATGCAACAGCTGAGGCAGTAAACTCTTGATCCTCTTGCCACAACCTCCCAAATGTTGGAATTATAAGTATACATGACTTAAACCAAGTATTTTTAACTAGCCTGTTACTGATAGTAAAGGATTCTGGGTACAATGAGAGGCCTACGTAGGAAGATCACATGAGCCCAGAAGCCCAAGGTCATCCTGAACAACACGTAACAAGGAGGTTGTTTGGTGGGGAGGAGGTCGCCTACCATAGCATGCATGTGGAGGCCAGAGGACAACTTGTCGGAGCTGGGTCTCTCCTTTCAGCGGGGTCTGGGTGATGGAATGCATTGTCAGGACTGCCAGTAAAACACCTTTTATATACTGAGCCGTGTGTTTTTAGACAGGGGAAATTTGGTGGCAAACTAATTTGGTGATAAACTAACTTTAGGAAACATCCGAGCCTTCTTTGCAAGCCCTTGAATCTCGCCAAGATGATATTTTAAAACGCTTGTATGAGTTGAAGGCAGCAGTCGATGGCCTTTCAAAGATGATTCACACCCCAGATGCAGACTTGGACGTAACCAACATCCTGCAAGCTGATGAGCCCACAACTTTAGCCACAAACACATTGGACTTGAATTCCGTGCTTGGAAAGGTGAGAAACCAGATGTCTATGAGTGCCAAAACATGGGGCCAGTGGCTTGGCATTGTAGTTCTCAGAGGTGGAGTAAAGCACTCGTTTTCTTTCTTCTCTAAATGATTGCACCTAGAGCTGCTGCTGCTTGTGTGTGTGTGTGTGTGTATGTGTGTGTGTGTGTGTGTGTGTGTGTGTTGTGGGGGTCACTCCAGTGATCCCAGAGCTTCAAGGCTGGGCTAAGAGGATCATGAGTTCTAGCTTACAGGAGACCCTGGCTCAAAAAAATAAATGGAGCAATTACACCCAGAGCTATAAGGCCTCTTGGTATGGTGAGGGGTGACCAGAGAGAGAGAGAGGAGAGAGCAGAAAAGGCAGGTCTAGAGTCCCAGCATCCTGTTGTCCCAGTCTGTGTCAGCTACCTCTAAGCCCTGGGAGGAAAGGGCATCCCAGCATATTCTAGATGCCACTAGATAGAGTAGAAGTGTCCCCTACTCTTTTTGAGGAAATGCCCTGGCTTCACAGATGTAAAAATCTCACCTCCCCCGTTGCAGTACTTTGCAACGAGCCAGCTCCAGTGCTTAAGTTTGGTCTATCAAGGATAGATTGTCGGAGCTGGAGAGACAGGTCAGCAGCAGCTCTCGTGCTACTACAGAAAATGAATGTACCAGCTAACATTTATGATTGAAGTTTATAGGACTCAACTTACTTAGAGGACCAGCAGTGGAGTAGGCCAAGAAGCCGCATAAGTAATCCCTAGAACTCTGACAATACAGTGCAGACACCTAAAGGGTGCAAGTGCTGCAGTGACTCGCCCAGAGCTCTGACAGCCTTGGTGCCTCTGCTGCACTTTGTCCTGTCTCCTGCCTTCTCTGTCCTGCATATTTTCATGCACTGAGGAAGCAACCAAGACCTGACCAGACCCCTGAGGAGGCGAGTCCGGAAACATGCACAGCCAGGGTGCTGGCTGACAGTGTGCTGGGAAGGCTGACATGGTGTGGAGGATGAAGTCAAGACTCTGAACCAGGAGCCCACATCTCACTCTTGTGTGCTTTGTGTGTGTGCAGGTTCATGTGCACACGGATGCATGATGTGACAGCCTGCGATGAGGCATTTTCTCGGCTGATGCTCATGTGGTTGTCAGTCTCTCACTGACCTAAGCTCACCGTCACCTGGCTGGCCAGACCTGCAGACTAGCCTTTGTTCACCTCCTCAGCTCTGGGATTGCAAGCATGCTTTTCACCTGGGTTTGAAGTTGACCTCAGGTCCTTATGTTTTAGGGCAAGCACCTTACAGACCGAGCTGTCTTCTCAATTCTGGGTTTTGTTGTTTTGAGATAGGTTCTCATGTTGCACAGGCTGGCCCCAGACTCACTTTATAGATGAATGTCTCAAGTTCCTGATCCTCCTACCTCTTTTAGAAAGTGTTGACCTACAGGCTTGTGTCCGTCAGCACTTCCTACTGAGCTCAGTGACTTTGGATAACCTGCTTACCTCCCCAGGACTCAAGTTTCTCCAGCTGTCAAGTGGGGTCACAGCAGCATCTTTAAGTGGGATTTGAGACTCAATCAGACCCTGAAGTTGTGGGGGGTAGTACCTAGTTCGTTTGTGAACACAGATGGCCCTTTTGTTTTAAGACAGTTTCTGTGTAGCCCTTGCTAACCTGGGCCTCATCCACTTGCCTCTGCCTCCAGACTGCTGGGATTAAAGGTGTGTGCCACCTCACCTGGCCAGTTGGCTTTTGTTGGCTTTAGTGTTTTGGTCTCTCCCTCAGGACTATGGGGCGCTGAAAGACATTGTGATCAACGCAAACCCAGCCTCCCCACCACTGTCCCTGCTTGTGCTGCACAGGCTGCTCTGTGAACGCTACAGGGTCCTGTCCACTGTGCACACACATTCGTCTGTCAAGAATGTGCCCGAGAATCTTGTCAAGTGCTTCGGGGAGCAGGCTAGGAAGCAGTCCCGCCACGAGTATCAGCTGGGCTTCACTCTGATTTGGAAGAATGGTAAATGTGGGACTGGGTTGGACTTACTTAGGCAGCAAAGGTGTGGGACCATCCACAGCACTAACTACAGCCGATTGTTGTTGGGTGAGATCCTCTCCATGTCTAGCCAGCTTGTGGGGCCACTGGAGAGGGAGGTAAGTCTGAGACCAGATGCCCTCAGTGTTCCGAATGAGGGGTTTCTCAGTGAGACAGTTCCAGGGAAGCAGAGCCTTGGAGGAAGGGGTCCTCCTGTGCAACCTTGCAAACCAAGGAAATAGCTATCCCTCCCCACTGGTCATATTTAAAAAACAAGGAACACCAACAGTGTCTTTCTGTTTGACCTGTAAAGGACAGCAGGGTATTATTTATTCATTGTTCCACAGAGAAATACCTCTCCTGCCTGAGCTTCATTTAGGTAGAAACACATTATTGCCTGTCACCCGTTCAGTGATACCTGTCCTATTTTGAGACAGTGTCTCAATTCATAACCCAAGCTAGCTCCAAACTCTGGCCTTTGGTTTTCTTATCTCAACTTCCAGAGAAAGAATTCTGCACATGCACCTTTATGCTGAGCCACCCAGTGCTATCTCCCTCAGCCTCACGTCCAGAGTGAAGAGATCCTTGCCCTGGGCAAGCAATGGAACGTCTAGTTTCTGGGCTGTAGCCTCCAAAGTTAATGGCAAGGGGATGGAATTGATGGTCTGAGTTCTGTCTAGCTTGATGAAGACCATTATAAACACAAAAGCGGAAAGGGCTAGTCACTTATAAATTCTTTTTAAGCATACATTGTGTATGTGTGTGGTTGCATGGAAGCAAACCTGTAGAGGTCAGGAACAAGTCTTCTACGTTGTCCTGTGTTCTGCTTATAAGCCCTGAGGACTGAACTCAGGAGCCTGTACCCACAGTCATCTCACTGGGCCTTGATCACTTTTTGAAGGGAGTAGGTTGCACTTAGAAGCTGGTGTGGCATGCACCTTTAATCCCAGCACTTAGCAAGCAGAGTAAAGTGGATCTGAGTTCCAGGCCAGGTGATCTATCGAACAAGCCAAGGAAACATAGTGGAGACTCTGTCTCAGAAACAACAAAAATGTAAAAACTAAAGGCTCAGCTGGGCAGTGGTGGCGCACGCCTTTCGTCCCAGTACTTGGGAGGCAGAGGCAGGTAGATCTCTTGAGTTTGAGACCAGCCTAGATTACTAAGGGAGTTCTAGGACAGCCACGGTTACACAGGGAAACCCTGTCTTGAGAAACCAAGCAAACAGAAAACCTAAAGGCTCTTGCATATTACAGATGTTGGGTCATGTTTTTGAAGATGATCTTGCTATCAGCTCATGAATGTGATGAGTTCCCTCTTCCACACAGGACACACTGACTCTGGTGGCCTTTTCCTTTGCAGTGCCCAAGACACAGATGAAGTTCAGTGTACAAACCATGTGCCCCATTGAAGGAGAAGGGAACATCGCACGTTTCCTGTTCTCTCTGTTTGGCCAGAAGCATAATGCTGTCACCCTCACCCTCATCGATAGCTGGGTGGATATCGCCATGTTTCAGCTTCGAGAAGGCAGCAGTAAAGAAAAAGCGGCCGTGTTCCGCTCTATGAACTCCGCTTTGGGGAGGAGCCCGTGGCTGGTTGGAAATGAGCTCACTGTGGCAGATGTGGTGCTGTGGTCTGTGCTCCAGCAGACTGGGGGCAGCAGTGGGGCAGCACCCACCAATGTGCAGCGGTGGCTTAAGTCCTGTGAAAACCTGGCCCCCTTCAGCACTGCCCTTCAGCTCCTTAAGTGAATTCGAGCAGCTTGTCTTGCAGGGTTCAACAGAAGAATGGTACGGCTTCCAGTCTGTTGTCAGAAAGGGACTTGTCCAATAAAGTACCATATCATCTATGGAGTTTATTTTATTTTAAAGTGAGTAAAACCAAGTGCAGTGCACTGAGATGGCTGCCAGCCAGAGGCAGGCACTTTATGGCGTCAGAGATTGCTATCTGAGGACTTCAGGTGGTTTGGGGAGTTGGGGCTTTAAGGAGGCAACGGATCATGGGAGACTATACAGAATAAAGGTAGAAGACATTTTAGCTGCTGAGATCACTTTAGGGCAAGCTGCAGGATGATGCCAAGTGGAAAGAACAGAGGGCTGGAAGAGTGCACAGTGCTTCGAAGCAGAACTCTGACCTTCCAGGCAGTACAGAGCCCACAGACATTTTGAGCCAAGGAGTGATCAAGTGTCCTGGTAACTGGCCATGGCAGCAGTACAGAAGGACCAGGGAAGACTTGCAGCTGCCACAGCAACAGCAGCCAGGCTGGCAGTCATCCTGGGGCAGGCAAGCGGGTGTGGGGAGGGAGCACTGATTCTGTAGTACAGCCCTCGGGAAGGAAGGCAGGATTCCTGGTCAATAGGCAGAGCTTAAAAAAATAGGTTCAGGGGTGGGGAGTAACATTTGAGTAGGAAATTGAGGAATCAAAACTTGGAGGAGGTGGGAGGAAGAGGCTTCATTTAGTCCAGTCTTGGGTCATGGAAGGGTTGAGGGAAAGGAAGCTGGGGTCCTTTTAAGTCTTTACATAGGTTTTCTCAGTACAACTGGGAGTCACACCTGTCCTCACTAAGGGTTGGAAATGTACATTCCTATTGACTATAATGCAAGTCCACTTTCACATGCTTGGCGGCATAACTCAGGCCACAGGGTAGGCCCCATTTTCCCTCTCATCTCTTCAGCCCTCTGTCCTGAGAAAGGAGGCTTAGTTGCTTCTTTAGTTCTTCAATTTCCTTCTCTTGTTCTATTATCTTCATCTGCAATGTGAGATTAACCTGGAAAGAAAACATTTTAGACTCCATTAAAATGGCCCAAGTGTTCAGACATCCTTGCTGGGTCTCAACAGCAGCTGTCACACTCTGAACATTACTAGTCACCTCTGTGGGGCTCAAGTGTCAAGTTGCCACAGAGTACCGACTACAATTAATTGATATTCTTCAGCCCAATCCATTAACAAAGATTATGTCTGCAGCTCATTGGGTGTCTTCCTTCAAAGTCTGTCAGTCCTTGATGGTGGTCCATCTGTTAACTCACATTGACTTGGAACTTTACTGACACCCAGGCCAAGCTAGCTGGATCATGGACTTCCAAGGATCTGCGGCTTCCCACCTCCCAGCTCACCACCAGACATGGCTATTTAAATATTTTTGTTTTGTTTTTAATTTAGAAATTAGATCTAACATTTACATATTTTTGTGTATGGGTGTATTTGTACTAGGACGCACTTTTGGCTATCAGAAGAGATTTGCCCATCTATCCTTTACATCCACTATTTGTGTCTGAGGACTGGACTGATGACCACACTTGATAGTCAGGGCCCTTAACTGTTGAGCTGTTTTTCCAACACTGATGTTTCTGAGGCAAGCAGCTTCCTTAACCACCTCCCAGCTTAGCTTCCAGGTAATCACTATAAACAGTTCACAAGCTAGTGCCGATCATAATTACTTCTGGGATCCATAAAGTGGAGAACTATACTCTACCCCTTGTCCTCCCAGAACTTGCCAGGTGGTTAGGGGAGTGGAGAGGAGAGAGGGTGTCAGATGCTCACAGTCCTTTGCTGACCTGGAGACTGCAGCTGGAAAGCCTGACATGCACCACTATCCAAACACAATGTAACCCATGGATTCTGCTCGAATGCAGGTTGCTGGCTGCTGCTAGCTGCTGGTCTAGAGACCATACTTTCAGTAGCAAAGCACTAGGCATCTAGGACCAGCCTAGGGCCCATTGGCCACAGTGACTGACGGCATGAGGCTGGAGGTAGCTATGAATGTGACCCAACACAGAACTGTAACCTAGTTTAAACATATATGTGTGTATGTATATAGACCTACACACACATCTGTAACTTGGATCCATGATTAACATGTAAACTTTGCACATGAACTTCTGCTGGCCAGCCTCAATAAGAATATATTTTGTATCAACCTTTAATGAAAACGTAGGTTTCTAGAGCAAGAAATGGATGCATCACCTATCTCAACATGCAGAGGAGATGGTATTTTGGCACCATAGCTATATGGCAGGAAAAAGGCAGCTTAGACAGTGGCATGCTGAAAGCTATGCAGAGGCCGGGCCTACCACTACTGTCCACTCCTACCGAGAATCACTGCCTTTTTACCCAGTACGTTAGTACAATCATTTGGGGAAATCAATCCATGGTTAGGAGAGAAAAAGAAAACATTCCTCCTGAGTTACGTGAAGACAGAAAAACAACAAACACCCAGGAAACCTAAGGCCTCGACTAAGTTTAGAACAGTAGTTGGCAGTGTGCAGAAGCTTACGTAGACCATAGATATGCTTACGGGTTCTGTGCCAATTCAGTACCTGAAACTCTCAGACAACTTATAGCTTTAGCTATTTTGTTTCCATAAACTCCAAACTCATAGCTGTGAAATGCAACTTCACCGGCCACTGTGAAACAATGATGCTGCTTTGATGATCTGTACTTAAAATTACTGTGAAGCCATGCTGGGGGTCAAATAGTCTGTCCCTAGTACAGGGCAGGGTTTCATTTTTATCATTAGGTGTGTTTATGGTTGAGGGGATGTACACATGCTCTGGACCATATATGGGGGTCAAAGTACAAGGTTTTGTGGGGTGCTCTGTTGCACGGGTTCTGCGGAATCCAGTTTGGGGTGTGAGGTTTGTCTGCTAAGTGCCTTTAACTGCTGAGCCATCTCACCAGCACAGGGAGGCGTCTGCCAAGAAATTTCTAACAAAAAACAGCCTGAAAGCTAAGGGTAAATAGACTCAAGACCTCTAGATTTCTAAATTACAACAAGTATAATGCACTTAGAAGGAATAGTATCTGTCACTGTATGACAAATTATTTAACTTAAATCTTTACTTCCTTACCCGTGAAAGGGAGATTAGCAATGTCTGTTTTTGTTTTGTTTTGTTTTTCGAGACAGGGTTTCTCTGTGTAGCCCTGGCTGTCCTGGAACTCACTCTGTAGACCAGGCTGGCCTCAAACTCAGAAATCCGCCTGCCTCTGCCTTCCGACTGCTGGGATTAAAGGTGTACGCCACCATGCCCAGCTGAGATTAGCAATGTCAACCTCAGAGTTGTGGCTTTATTGAAAGCTCTGGGAGTAGACAGTTCAAGTCTGCAATCCCAGCACTTAAGAGGTATAACAGGGCATGTGTGCACTTTGTTCATATGCACAATAAAATAAAAATATGTTTTAAAATTAATAAAACTATCATCGGGGTGGGTGGGTGTGTGGATGGATGGATAGACAGACTGACTGACTCTTGGAATCATACCCAACCCAAAGTATTTGGTAACTATTAAACAAGAAAATGCTACATACATTTCCAGTTGTTTGAAAAAGCTCACTCTGCAGCAGCTGAAGGGCAGATGGTCTCTGTGACACATTCCTCCCGGTTAGGAGCTGGATATACTTGGCTTGCACCGGACACCTTTTACTGAGGGATTCGGGTATCCGACCAGTCCTTACGCCTGTTAAGACTGTTGCCCTCTCCATTTCTGTCCCGAATGGCTGAAAGAGCTCGAGCAGGATCACACCCAAGCTATACATATCTGACTGCAGAGGAGGGAAACGGCATGCAAAGTGTGTTAACAGTTAGGAGGGCATGTCTAACAGTACAGTCTCTCAAGTAAGGATGCATGGAGGAGGCCTTATAGCATCTCCAAAGAAGGGTGTCTCAGGCCTCAAAAGCAGGAATCTGCCTCAGGGAAGAGATGTCTGAGACCTTCCTAACCCCATCCCTTTGATACCCAGAGGGCATACACAAGCCTGGAAGGTAGTGGTCAGATGAAGGGTAGGGGTATCCCAAAAGACACAACCGTCATTGCCCTACCCAACAGAGACATCATCCCACCACCCCACCATAATCCAGGCCTGACAGAATGACCCAGGCAAAATGACCAAACTCATGACTCCTGTCTTAGCAACAGCAGACTGTCTCCAGGTCCTACCTACTAAGGCTAACCTCTGCCTCTATTCATAATTGAGCGCTTTTTTTCAAGACCAATTTTGGTGTGTGTGTGTGTGTGTGTGTGTGTGTGTGTGTGTAAAATGTGTGAAAGCCAGAAGAGGGTATCAGATTCCTTGGAACTGGAATTCCAAGTGAGTAGCCTGCTATGGGTGCTGGGAACCAAACTCTGGTTCTTAGCCTCTTAGCCACTGAGCCAGCTGGCCAGCCCCATGCATTGTCGCCGTGCAGAAACCTGCCCTGCTCGTCGCCGTGCAGAAACCTGCCCTGCTCTCCCTAACGGGAGCTTACTAGGAAGATAGGCTCTTAAGAGCAGGAAGGAGTTTTCCTGGCAACTCATTTCCAGTCACTAAAAACCAAAATGAAATGATGCATCAGAAAGATCACTGTTTAGGCTGCGGTAGTGGAAAGGGATTTATTTCAAGAACCGTAACTGGTAGCCCATGCCTGCAATCCCAGCACT
This sequence comes from Mus musculus, assembly GCF_000001635.26. Lineage (NCBI taxonomy): Eukaryota > Metazoa > Chordata > Mammalia > Rodentia > Muridae > Mus > Mus musculus. The sequence continues at coordinate 143,898,138 of NC_000071.6, read as the reverse complement.
CAGGGGTCGGAAGCTAGGCGGCGCCATACAGACCCTGTCTTATAAAATGAAAAAGGCGCTTGGAGCACAGAACTCAGTGCTGGACTTGACTCGCTCATGCAAGGCGTGGCTTCAGTCCTCAGCTCCACAGAAACAAACCCAGCAAAGTACAGAGGGAAAAGTAGAATGCTTAAAAATTCAAATTCAAATAGAAGAGACTATTTTAACATTTCTCAAGGAATAAAGAGGGCTAAGACCTTACAGTATCTATATTCTCTTTCAAGAGGAGTCAGTGGCACACGGAACATCTGTTTACCTAAGTTTCCAGTCAGAGAAGGACTGACTGAAGAGACCTCCATCAAGCCTAGCTTCCTGACATGAACGGTGACATTTAAAAGGGAAGGCTGACTTCAACATTTAGTGCCATCCGGGGAATTTGAAATAGTCACATAGCCTAAAGGGAATGTTCTTGCTGGCTTGTCTGACATGACAGGTCACCTGCAAGACTCAGCTATGGCCGGCGCACCTCTGCCACAGAACTGCACGGATGGTGCTGCTCTTGCTGATCCTTGACAAACCGAGGGAAGGGGAACAAACAGTACCTTGGCATCGTACTGGGATCCCTCCAGCTGTTCCGGTGATGCGTAGAGACAAGTCCCCACTCTGGATGTGTGTGTCCGTGTTCCTAAAATTGAACGGGCCATTAAGCAACCTACTGTGACGCACACAGACCTCTCTCTGCCGCTCCTGAAGGAACGGCCGCCTGCTGGCCTCACTTATGGAAGCTCTAAGACTCTCGGTATGTAAGGACATGTTCAACTAGGTCTCTTTTTAATTTTTAAATGCAAAGATAAAGAAAATAAGTGAACAAATAAATAATTACCTTTCCCATTTCTGTTGGTCCAGTCTGCATTCTGGATGATGTCTGCACAGGCCAGACCAAAGTCTCCTATTTTTACTTGCTGATCAGGGCCATGAAGAAAAATATTTCTAGGCTACAAATAAGCAGAGAAGTCAACTCAGTTGTCTTAAAACAAAGAGTAAAAACTTAGGAGTTGCTGAGTGCCAGGCATGGAGGCTGACACCTGTGATGCCACAACTGGGAGGCGGAGGCAGGAGGGTCGCTGTGACTATGGAGCCAGTCCGGGCTACATGGTGAGTCCAAGGTTATCAAGGCCTATACAACAAAAGCCCTATTTCAAGCAAACAGAAAGCTGCTGGGCTGGGGGGCAGCGCCGTGAGTAGGTGTCGGCTGTGCAAGCACATGGCGTAGAGTCGAGTCTCTAACACTCAGGTAAAAAGCTGGGTGTGGCCCAGGAGTGCCTGTAACTCTGGCATCATACAGAAGACACAGGAGGGTCCCTGGGCTTGCTGGCTGCCAGCCGCTTCAGTGAGAGATGCGGCATCAAGAGAATAATAAGGGAGAGAGTGATAGAGTAGGTCATTCAAAGTACTCCTCTGGCTCACACACACAAGCACACACCACACACACACACACACACCCACACACACATGAGCATGTGAGCACACACACACCACATATACATTCACATCACACCACACCACACACACACACACACAAAGCATGCCACCCACATAGACACACACACCACACACACTGAGCATGCTACACATACACTCACACACCAAAGTAAAAAGGTTGCTGAGTGCTGGCCGCTGAGGAACGTTTTGATGTAGCACGAACAAAGCACTGTGACCTCACTCCAACAAGGCATAAAGTAACACACACACACACACACACACACACACACACACACACACATATATATATATATATATATATATCTGCGATCCAGCACTAGAGAGGGGGTGGCAAGATCAGAGGTTCAAGGTCATCCTCAACTACATAGCAAGCTTGAAGCAAGCCAGAGCTGCAAGAGACTGTTTTGAATAATAGCAACAACATCACCATGTAACTGGGAGAAAAGATTTTACTAAAATTAAAGCTAACAGATTAAATGTAGTTCACTTTTATGTTAATATATGTCCTACTCTATTTTGGTCCTGCTAAGAGTTTGGTTTTTTAAAAATCGTATGTGCAGGGCTGAAGAGATGGCTTAGCAGTTAAGAGCACTGACTGCTCTTCCAGAGGTCCTGAGTTCAGTTCCCAGCAAGCACACAGTGGCTTACACCATCTATAATGGGATTCAATGCCCTCTTCTGGTGTGCATAAAGACAGCTACGGTGTACTCATCTACATAAAATAAATGAATAATTTTTTTCCATTTTATTTTTTTCCATTTCCAAATTTTTTATATTAGGTATTTTCTTCATTTACATTTCAAATACTATCCCAAAAGTCCCCCATACCACCCCCCACTCCCCTACCTACCCACTCCCACTTCTTGGCCCTGGCGTTTTCCTGTACTGAGGCATATAAAGTTTGCAAGACCAAGGGGTCTCTCTTCCCAATGATGGCCGACTAGGCCATCTTCTGCTACATATGCAGTTAAGAGTCACGAGCTCCGGGGTACTGGTTAGTTCATATTGTTGTTCCACCTATAGGGTTGCAGACCCCTTCAGCTCCTTGGGTACTTTCTCTAGCTCCTCCAAATTTTTTAAAAAACTGTGCATACATGGCATGGCATGGCATGGCATGGCGAGCGAGGTCAGAGGACAACCTTCAGGAGTCCCACTGTGTAGATCGTCAGGGTGGAGCTCAAGTGCTCATTCTTGGTGGCAGGCATCTTACCCTGGCCAGCTCACTTGGTCCTATTAGATTTAATTATAGTTGATATGTAAGGGAAAAGAGAAATGCTTTTAGCCATAAGGTGCCAGTTTGGTGTAAAAGCTGAGAAACGATGCTTGCAATTGGTACTATAAATGAGGGAACAAAATCTCGGGCTGGCTCCAGTATAACATGGATTCAGTGCACACGCCTTTAATCCCAGCACTTGGGAGGCAGAGGCTGGTGGGTCTCTACATTTGAGGCCAGCCTGATCTACACAGAGACTTCCAGAGAAAGCCTGTCTCAAAAAAAAAAAAAAAAAAAAACTGAAAAAAAAAATAAAAAGAACGAACAAAGGATTCTTTTGACAAACATAATTCTAGAACAGTTCTAGAACTGAGCCAAAGGAATCATCATGGTAAGAGAGACTAACCAATTCCATAGCAGCCTCCCTCACCTGTAAGCCCTTGCTCTAAAGCCGTTCTCATGGGAAACATAACCAAGAGAGGAAGCAGAGACCTGGTGGCTGACGGTGCCACGTTGGTGGAGGAGAGCCTGGCCACGACCCTGCACTCTAAACTGTATGAGGCCATCATCAAGGAAGACTGTAACACCATCAAGACACTTCTCAGAAACCACCCTGTCAACCAGCCCCTGACCATCCTGGCCAACTCCACCCGTTACAGACTACTGAGCCAGGTACTCCCTCCTCTCTGTCACAGTAAAGAAACAACAGAGCGGGAAGCGGTGGCACACCCTTTTAACCCCAGAACTTTGGAGGACTTCACAAAACATAGGGCTCCGCAGACCATCCCCCAGGTCCAGTACACATACCCTAGCCTGCAACTCCTCCATCCTGCGCCACACACAGATGGATGGATGGAACACAGCTTGTGTGGCTGGAAGAAGGGTACCCTCCTCCTCTCAGAACACACCCACAGCGACGATGTCATGTAAGGTGAATTATTTTTCACTTCCTATACACACCTTCCTAGATTTTCTGTTTGTTTGAGGCTGGGCTTACTCTATAGTCCAGGCTGGCCTAGAACTCACCATGTTACCCAAGCTTGCCTAAAGCAAGCAACAATCCTCCTGTCTCCACCTCCCAAGTGCTGGAATTATAGGTATGAGCCCCCAAAGCTGGTTGATCATTGCTTTTGTAATTAACTTTTTTTCTTTTCCAAAAAAGGAAAGTGGCCCCCGTCTTTGTCTCACTCGTCTGTCATCTTGCAGACATGGTGTGTTTTAGGACCCAGCATCCTCAGCTCTACCAATCACAGTAAGGACATGGACCACAGCACCTATGAAACCTTAGAAACCCACATTTTATAGCTCATGATGGCTTGGCAAGACCTAAACAAAATGTAACAAGTACTTGCTATTCAACTTGTGGGTTAATTTAAGGACTAAATGATTTCAGAGCAATTTGCTCCTGATTTTATAGCCAGAGACGGCCTCGTACTCCTGACTCTCCTGCACCTCCACCCCCCAGGGGCTAGGATTATTTACAGGTGAGCACTAACATGCTCAGCTCTAAAACACAAAGTGGGTCATTTAAATTCACCAGTTATGGTAATTTAAACTCAAGGAGAAAAGCTTCAGCCAGGAATGATAGCACATGCCTTAGGAGGCAGGGGCAGCTGGATCTGTCTGTGAATTCCAGGCTCCATCTACACAGGGAAACTCTCGCCAAGAAACAAAACAAAAACAAACAAACAAATAAATACAACATCTCAATGCATGAACTGAAGCCAAGCCAATGCTAACATCCTTAGACTGTGGACCAGTGAGCTGTGCCAAGTAACCATGTTTGTAATGCACTGTGGTTTCCCTGCAGCAGACACAGCCTATCTTTCCCATCCATCTGGCCGCCGAGTACCGCAAGCCACAAAGTTTGCTTTGCTTGTTACAACACGGTGCTGACCCAGAAGTAAGGTAAGTTACCTCAGCATGCTGTCAGGCCTAAGTGAAGAGGGGTGTGTGTGTGTGTGTGTGTGTGTGTGTGTGTGTGTGTGTGTGTATGTGTGTGTGTGTGTATGTGTGTGTGTGTGTGTGTGTGTGTGTGTGTGTGTGTGTGTGTGTGTATGTGTGTGTATGTGTGTGTGTGTGTGTGTGTGTGTGTGTGTGTGTGATTCAGATGATGTGTCCCATTCCGTGTACAGATTATGTTGGGATGAATCTTACTTTGCTGACGAGGTGGAAACTAATACAAGAATGGTAATCAGCCAGCTAAAGAACTCACACAAAATAATGGCTCAGCTGTAGAAAACACAGAAAGTTGGGACAATAGCACTCAGGAAATCTGACAATATGGAGGGTGGTGAGGGGACCAAATAGATGGTAGGCTTCTTATTTATTAACAAGGAAACGTTCATTGTGCTTAAACTCTTGCCGCTGATTTTATAACAAACACTATCAGAAAAATCTACCCAATCAATCTTGGCTTGCACCTCCTCTGGCACCACCAGCTCCAGTTGGGCCAATCCTCTCCATGGCTGCCAGTCGCAGCCTGAGCTCTCAACTCACTCCATCTTTTAGAGGCTCCTCAAAGACACTTTCCTGCACTAGAAATCACACATGGCTCCTGGGTGAGCGAGGTTCTGCAGCTCTCCAGAACACTGACACATTCAGCACTCATTTAGTCCTTTACCCTGCCTGCTTTCTTTCCCATCCCTGAGTATAAGCCTTCAGGAGGCTGAGCCACCCTGCTGTTTCTCCAACACCAGCCTTAGGCGGCTCACACACAGCTAAGTGTGGGTGAACTGAAGACCAGCTCCTAAGGCCAGGGAGAGATAACAACCCCCCCACCTCCCCACCCCACCCCCGTCTCTGGCACTACAAAGACAGTTCGGAGGCAATCCTGAGATAGGGGTTAGAGCAGGCCTGAAGAGGACCAGGCTTCAGTGACCTGAGAAGATGCAGGACCCGAGTCCTGCATTCGCCTTCCTACACTTGGAAGTGAATGTCAGGGAGAAGACAGACAAAGCCAGGAGACCGAGGGAATGCGAGTTCTGCCCTCCAGTGTTCACTTCTAGGATAGTCACAGCTCATACCAAAGTCCGACCCTTTCACTGATACCAGTGAGCCAGTGCTGAGCCATGCTCAATGCCAGGGATACAGGAACAGCCAAGGGACAGCCTTTAAGGGGCCAAAAGTCCCAGAAGAACCCAAGCTTAAGCAGGGTTCTCTAAGAACCTAGGCTCCACCCAGCAGGGACTTAAAAAACAACCCTAAGACATAGCAACACAGATTGCCAATCTTCTTTTAAATCCAAACCAAGACTGAGTTCCCTCCCCAGCATGAAGTAAAAGCTTGGCGGAGGAGCACATGGTTTATCAGCCAGTGCTGGGGGTGGGGGTGGGGGGTGGGGAAGGGCACATGGAGGGAGGGAGCTCACTTGCTGACCAATTTCAGATTTGGTGGAGACATTGTCACAAAATAAGGTAGAGAGCAACAAGAAATACAGTTATCATTGACCCCAGGCCTCCAGATAGACACAAGTTCATCTGCACCTGAATACAAGACTTCAACTGGTACTCTCCTACCTGTAGTCAGGGTTGCCTTCTAACTCTTTACTGTCCCTCAGTGAGGTGCATCCGGCTTAACACGTGGTAAATCCCTTCCAGGGACGCCCAAGGCTTCACTACCCTTCACCTGATGCTGCTTAACTGGCCAGCCTCTTCTACCACTTGGTCCAAACCCAGCACTCAGATCCAAAAGATCCTGATGGACATTCAGAACAACGCTGTCTTGTGTCTGTGCATTTTGTGTGACCACGGAGCTCAAGTTAATGCCCGGGTAGACAACAGCAACAAGCATTCAGCCCTCCACCTGGCCATAATACACGGGACCTACCCAGTTCTCTCCTTTTTGGCTCAAAATGGTGCCCAGGTCAATGCTACTAATGAATCCAGCATGACGCCCCTCCACATGGCTGCAGACATACTGAACAAAAACATGATAGAGACACTCATTGCCTTTGGGGCCAATGTGAACTGTGCCATCTCATCTACCGGAAACACAGCTCTGAAGCTGGCCGTGTGTACTGCATCGAGCAAAGTCGGCCGACTGCTGGCAGCGGGGGTGGGCTGCATCCGTCTGCTGCTAAATAACGGAGCCCAGGTCAATGCCCAGGACCATGAAGGCCAGACAGCTCTGCACGAGGCATGCTTTGGAGGCAGAGAAGCGATCATCAGTCTCTTGCTGGAATTTGAGGCAAACGTTAACATTTTAACAAGAAATGGGGAGTCTCCCATTTACATGTACCTTCAGCGCAGTTCCAACATCAGAGACAGATCGCTTCTGGCCAGACTACTTTACCGCACTTATCCTTTAAGACTGAGCAATAAACAGGGGATTCTACCAGCAGGAATCATGCTGCCAGAATACCAGCTCCTAAGGGAAACCCTAGTAAAGTTATCAAAAAAACCTTTAACCCTCGAGGCCATCTGTAAGAGAAGCATCAGGAATGTTTATGGGGAGAAGTACAAATTCCACCTCGAGAAGCTCCTCCCGGCAAAGCTCTGGAACTCCATATATGGCATCTATGACCTCACCTACCTGCTCAAAGGAGAGCCATGACCTCCGAGCCTGCCGGAGAACCTCAGCAATGCAAACTCTTGTTTCTGGCTAGACAGATACCCAGAAATCACTTGGACTTCACTTCCTACTGCAACGTACAAACTACTGGCCCTTAATCCCTCCAAAAAATTAAACTGACTTGCACATAAGCTCTCATGGTCTTCTAAAGTTTTATTTAGATTCCTTTCTCATGATTTAATTCTGGCCAGAAAAGTGGGCTAATTGCTTTAAGATGTATCAGCCAAAAAAAAAAGAATCCGTTTTGTCTCTCCTTGATGGCTTGATGGTCCTTTAGGAATTACAACAAACGGTCCCTATGGGGGGTTTGTTTGTTTGTTTCATGGTGGTTTACTTTGGTTTTGTGAGTCTCACTATGTAGTCCAGGCTAACCTGAAGTTAACTGATCCTCTTGTCTGCTGGATTTATATTTTCACTGTGGTTTGGTTTGAGGGTTTGGGAGCTGGATTCTAGTTTAGGTCCTTGAGACACAATTCACTCCATAGCCCCTAGGAGCCCTGGACCTGCCTTAGCCTCTAGTGCCGGAATAAAAGACCTGTGCCAGATGGTTTGCTTGGTTTCTGTTTTTGTTTTTCCAAGACAAAGTTTCTCTTTTTATATATAGCCTTGGCTGTCCTGGAACTTGCTCTATAGACCAGGCTGGCCTTGCCTCTGCTTCCCAAGTGCTGGGATTAAAAACAAGCACCCCAACTGCCCAGCCTTTTTTTTTTTTAACCTAAAAAACAAAATAAAACAAAACAAACAAGCAAACAAAGCCATTTCCTGAAAACCTATTTTAGCCAACGAGATATGAGCCCCTCTCCTGACACTGAGTATACTTACCATCACCACTTACATTAGAAAGTAGTATACTTACACCTTACTATAGTCACCCCTTAAGCCAAGGTTCAAATGACTGCTTTTAAATTCAATCTAAGGGCTTCTTTTTAAGTATTGGGGGAGAGGTTGCTCTATGTGTATGTTTGTGCACACGTGTGCGCGCGTACACCCAAGAGTATTTATGTATAGAGGCCAAATGCTGACAGTGGGCACCCTCCTCGATTAATCATCTGACTGATGGCCAGTGAGCCCAGGACTCCTCTGGTCTTTGCTTCCCCAGCACTGAGAGTACAGGCCTATGCCGCTGGACCTGACTGTTTAGGGAAATTTTAGAGATACACACTCAAGCCCTCATGCTTGCAGGACAAGCACTTTAACTGACTGAGCCATCCTCCCAACCAGGAGTTCTGGACCTTTGGTAACAAGTTACATGACAGCAATGACAACCTCCTAAAAGATGAATGAAGGCATGTCACCTCACTGTGCTCCGTGAGTCCACATCAAGTCATCCCATGAGACACCACTGCTGTGCTCACGGGTCTAGCAGTTTGCTTACCTTCAGATCTCTGTGGACAATGCCCATGTTATGTATGTAAAAGACACCTTCCACCAATTCTTGAAAAATTTTTGTTGCAACACTGGCCATAACATAGGGACCTGGAATTTAAAAAAACAAAACAAAACAGTTTCATGTCCCTATTTCTTTGAACTTATTAAATGACATTGACATCTAGTTGTTAAAAGTTCTCAACCACCTAAAAAGTCAGACATGCCGCATGGTCTAAAGTATAGAACTAGGGAGAAAGGGTTCTTTGGTAGCAGGGAAACCTTCACAGGCTGCAACCCAGCACTGACTCTGTTTCTAAAGTGGCGCCTCTCACCTCAGCCAGACACACTGTAGCAACAACTTTCTAAGCAATGACCAGACACACTGTAGCAACAACTTTCTAAGCAATGACCAGACACACTGTAGCGACAACTTTCTAAGCAATCACCAGGCAGTAAGTGGCTGCATGACAGCTGTAGTCCTCTTAACCTGCTGGAGTCTGAGGCTAATCTACTGTCCTGGCCCACACTGGATTAAGACATTATTACCCAAGGGGCCGGGAAGGAGATAAATGTTTCCCAAGGCGTTGGCTTCTATCCATCATCTCTCATATTTGCTAGAAATGCCTGAGCAGTGAGCAGAGTGAGGCACAGGAGAAAAGACCAACGTCATCTCTGAATGTTTACAAGGTAACCTAGAGGGTGAGTTTCAATGGCTTAAGACATATCCACCTGAGGTCCACTGACTTCACACACCTAACACATTTGCAGACATCAAACCAGACCAATGATTCAGTGCAACAAACATCTTCGAGAAAAGATGTGTGGACAAAAGGCTATACTGTGGGACACACTGTGACACACTACGATTTCCACAAGCTGTTTTTTATACCTTTTTGTGTGTGGGGAGGTGTTGCAAGGGTAGAGGGTGGATCTGAAGGGATGGGGAGATGAGTGAGACTGGGGTACATGTTGTGAAACAAAGAATTCATAAATAGTTTTTAAAAAATTGAGCCAGGCAAGGTGGTGCGTGTCTTGAATCTCAGCACTGAGAGGAACCAGAAACTGTTGGATCTCTGAGTTCGAGGCCAGCTTCGTCTCAGCTAAGGCTGTTATACAGAAAAAGCCTGTCTTGAAAAACAAACAAACAAAAAAGCTTGGATGTCCTGTACTAAAACAAAAACTGCTTTAAAAAAAAAAAAGGACATTCCTTAACAAATTAAGTAACACTAACAGGAGGAGGGGTTGTGGGTCCAACTGTTTACATTTTATTTATGTGAATATGTGTGTGGGGGTGGTATGTATGTCTCATCAGCAAGGGTGAAGGTCAGAGGACAACATATAGAATCAGTTTTCTCCTTCTACCAGGTGAGTCCGGGGGACCCAGCTTAGATGGTGAGACTTAGGGGACAAACACCTTCATACCCAGTGAACCACCTCACCAACCCTTTTTGTTGTTGAAGACAGTCTCATATTGTAGCCTGGAACTCAAGACAATCTCCTATTTCAACCTCTCTAAGTCCCGGGACTTGAAGGTGTGACCCACCAACCATCCCAGTGACAGTTAAGAGTTTAATAACAAGGCCAGGCATGGTTGGGATATGCCTGCAATCCCAACTATCATTCCTACAGTTCCTCTGACTACTGGCAGTTCTCAGCTTTTTCTATTCTCTAAAGACGTTGTTTTGAAAGTACTTGTCAGGTGGTATTTCAGACTCAGAGTCAGGCACAGCTCTGGAACTCAGTGGCTGGCCAACCAAGCCAAATCAGTAAGAAAGTCTCAAAACTAAGGTGGGGAATGACTGAGCAATACAACTGCTAAAATCAACCTCTGGTTTCCACACATATGCAGATGAGCACATACCCACACACATATGTACTTTTCACAAATATATACACCAAAAATTTCAATCCAAAATCAGTGATTTAAATTCTACCATATTACTATTTTAAAACTGTCTTGGTTTCTTTTCCCACCGTCATCATAAAAGATCTCAAGGGAGAAAAGGCTTCCTTCAGCTCACAGGCCAAGGTAATGTGTACTCTCATCTCAGGAATGCTAACATGACAGCAGTTTGAAGCCACGGATTATACACCTCACTCAGAGGGCAATGAATGAATACTACCCTCAGCTCACTTTCTCCCTTTCATACAGCCCAGGATCACAACCCAGGGAATGGTGCCTCCCACAGTGGGCAGGTCTCCCACCTCAATTATCTAATCAACATAATCCCCTACATGTTCAGAGGCTAATCTAACACACACATACATATATACATACATACATACATGTGCACACACACATATATACATATATGCACACACACACACATATATATACATACACACACACACACACACACACACACACATAATCCCTCACAGGTGTGTCAACAGAAATCTAGGTGACTCTAGATCCTGTCAAGTTGAGAATTAACATCAACCATCACAAATATCAACAAACACTTTCTATCACAGATCAGCTACTATCACATGGTTGTTCTTGAAAACTACTGAAGTAAGCAGACTTACAGTTGGTACTTACAAGCAGCTTCGTCCACATACTCCCGGCTCCGCTTGTTCCTCTCAGTTATCCAGTCCCACAGGGAGAGCTCACACAGCTGCATCTGGATGTGCAACATCAGGTGGTACCGAACCTAGAGGACACACAGCATGCTCTTATCTGCCGAAGTCTCATAGTCTTCATTTGACAATGAATACTCACTGGCCTACTCTAGGTCAGACACCATGACTAACTGCTGCCTAAAGTCTCCTAAAGGAGACTGAGAAGCAGAGATCACAGTTTTACCTGAAGCTGGAGATGTGGTTCAGTTGGTAAAGTGCTTGCTTAGCATGCAGGAAACCTTTCCTAAAATCCCCAACAACACATACACCAAGCAGGGTACATGCCGGTAATCCTGGCACTAGGAGGCGGAAACAAAAGGATCACAAGTTCAAGGTGACCCAACAGGATACAGCAACTCCAAGGGCAGGTGGCCTGGAAATACATGTCTTAAACAAAGTAAGTCCTAGCATAAGGAACCCCAGATCTGATGGCAGAAGCTTTTGAAAGAATCACGGAGGAAGCGATTCTGAAGCTTTTGGGGTCTGCTCACAGTGGGAACAGCTGATGTTTGTCTTGGGGGTTTCCTCGTGATAGTAGGGACAGAAGCTTGCAAGTGCTCTATGACGAAACTACCGTAAGATAAAGCATGACAGAATGGCTGCGTGGTGTTCTACAGCTGCCAGTATTCTCCAAAGTGTAGCTCTGTGAGCTGCTACGGGGGTTTGAATGAGAACGGCCCTCACAGGCTCATCTATTCGAGTGCCAGCTGGTGGAACTGTTTGGGAAGGATTAGGGGGTGTGGCCTCGGACGAGATGTGTTCCTGAGAACAGGCTTTGTGGTTTCAAAAACCCACATCATTCCTAGTTAGCCCTCTCTGCCTTGTGTTGCTGTTTTAAGATGTGAGCTCTCCACAAAGGAAACTTTTGTATTCTCCAATGGAGTCTCTCTGGGGACACAAGCCGTAACAACAGACCCTATGCTCAGTAACAGACAGCAAACACAAAACCCAATGGCACTTTAGGAGGTTTGTTTGTGATGCTATGTCTGAGCATTCTATTTTTTTGGTTCATTTCTCCCTATAGAGGTCTCTCATAACATCCCCAGCACCACATACACCAAGCAGAGTGCAAGTCTGTAATCCTAGCACTCAGGTGGTGGAAATAAAATTTTATATAAATTCTGTGGATCAACCTCCGGTCAGGCTTATATGGCAAGCACTTTTCAACTGAGCTATCTCTCCAGCCCCTCACGTCTAGTCTCTTATACACTAAAAATGCAGATGAGTCTTATGAGCATATCAGCAAACTTACCTCAGTAAAAGGATGCTGACAACTGACCCGATAATATTATAAGAGTCACCAAAAGTCATACTCCAAAAATAGAAAGTTGTTGTGCATGAATCTATGTATGTATTTATAGTATGACGCTAACACATACCAGAAATAGGTGGTGAATAAAGCTTCCAGCTCCGGGGCACACCACAGAGCATATCTCAGGATGCACTGACCCCATAGGAAGACCAGCACAAGGTTAAAAGGAGCTAACTAAGGGACAAGGAAGGCTAACTGTAGAGGCCTTACAGCACACCTGGGGTTGGGTCAGGACAGTACTTGTAGCATCCACAAAGCCCCAGATTTGATTCTCAGAACTGTATAAGCCATGTGTGGTAGTTCCAGCACTCTGGAGGTAGACGCAGGAGGATCACAAGTTCAAGGGCACCTTTGAGTACACAGTTTATCCCAGGTCAGCCCTGGGCTATATGAAACCCTGTGTGAGGGGGAAAAAGAAACCCAAACCTGAAAAATACCATATAGCCAAAGGAACCACACTGAGTCCATGAGACTAAACAGAAGAAAACCCATGGAGCATGTCCAGCAGGCGGGACGTCAGCTGAGGAAAAAGGATTGCCATACAGAGTCAACCCCTTGCACAGCTGCGGGATCTGGGAAAGCACTCTACCTCCGTCTGCCCCAGCAGGTTCAAGTTGCCTTCAGAAGACTCATCCGTGGATGTAAAATTCCCTTCCAATTCCGAGCTATGCCCCAGCGGCAGCTGATGCCTGACAACTGGTCTGACGGACAAATCAGTCAAGCCGTCTTCTTGGAGCTCAATGGACGATTCACTTTCACTGCTGTTCCTGACCACTAAGTTGGCCGTGTAGCTCACCAGGTTGTTATTCTCATTTTTAACCTCAGACTCCCCAAAAGGTTTTTCTTTTTCTGGGGTGAGTTCAGCAAAGACAATGGACGAACTGCTTTCATTATCTTTAACACCACCTTGGTCTCTAGAAGTAAAAAACAGTAACACAAACGTGAACGTAACTGACAAGGGTGTCTGCACTGCTCTTCCAAGCCTGGGGGAAGCTTACACTGCTAAGTGAGTAGCAAGGCAGGCCTTCTGGGCACACGCCTGCAGCCTCAGCACCCCAGTGCCAACTGGGAGCCAAAGGCAGGAGAAGCCGTAGCTCCTCAGCTACACAGCAGGCTCTAGGCAAGGCTGCGCTACATGGGACACTGTCTTAAATTCAAGAGAGAGAGAGAGAGAGAGAGAATGTCAAATCTGGGCAGCATTCACTGAGATTTAGAATATTGACAGGGGGTCAGAAATCTGTAATCCCAAGACCTAGGAAGCCGAGGCGGGAGAACTGTCAAAGTGAAGCTAGCCTGGGCTACAAATTAAATTAAAGACCAGTCTGAGCTACATAGTAAGACCCTGTACCGAATAAATCGGACAGAGTAAATCCCAGCAAGTCTGAGAGCAGAAAGTAACTTAGTATTCTGTAAGGAAAATAAGCAAACTGGCAAAAGAATAGGAAAGAAACAAGCAGCAGGAGAGGCGTGGCATCTCCCGAGTCCCTGCTGGCGACAGAACCAAGGGTAACTGTGCACAGGTCACAGCAGCCCACATACCTGTCCCCTTCCTGCTCCGACAGCACTTCGAGAGAGGGCAGTTGAATCGGAACTCTGTCTGCCAAACAGAAATAAACACATTCACCTGCAAGCAGCCATGACTTTCAATGGACAGTCCAATTCACAGCTAACATACACAGACAGCCAAGTGAGGCTGCATGTCAGAAGGGACACTCAAGTCTAAGAGATGGGGACCCCCGGGAACTGCAGAGAGGGACACTCAAGTCTAAGAGATGGGGATGCAAGCAGCAGGATCACCACGGCTCTAGAGATCTGAGAGCCAACACTGGGCTTGAAGGGCCTCCTGGCCTCAGTCTCAGTTCTGCTGTAGAGAAGAGCAAGTCCAGGCAACACGTGAGCAAGCCGAGGCTGGGGAGGTGGCTTAGCTATCCTCACAGGGGACGTCGGGGTCAGTTCCCAGCACCCACACGAAGCCCCTTACAAACACCTGCAACTCCAGTTCCTGAGCATCTGAAGCCTCTCTAGACTTGCGTGGGCACCTGTGCACAAGTGGCGCGCGCGCGCACACACACACACCCCTCACTCATAAAATAAATCTTTAGAGTAGTAAGCTTATGCTCTAGTAAACTTGATTAAACTGAAATCTGAATTTCATATAATTCTTTTTTTTTCCAAAAATTACTCTTCTACAAATTTTCTCCATCTGTGTGTATGTCTACGTGGTGAATTTTGCTTTCTGTGGATGTAGGTGCCTCTGCATGTGGGCGCTGGTGTGCATGTGTGGGACGCAGGCCTAGGAGAGACACTGGTGTCTTCTTGTCTTTCCTGCTCTTCACCTTATCTTCTGAGACAAAGTTTCTCATTGTATCTGGATGTCACTGGCTGGGGGGTCCCCAGGCACATCCCCACCTGAAGGACAACCTGAGCTAATTAATTTTGAGGTTAATCTGGGCTTGGCAATAGTCCAGGCCTTATCTGAAAAAAATTTTTTTAAAAATAAAAACTCACTAAAACCAGAACCATTTTCAGCTTGTACAAGGGCAGGACATATTTGACTGGCTGGAGTAGAAGTTTATTAGACACTCATGGACAGACTGAGTGCATATAGAGGCGGGTGGGGACAGAGCACTTCAGATGTGGGACTTTGCCCCCTAGAATGTATGTTCAGAATACCAGAGGCCTCCCTAATCCTAAAATCCAAAAGGTTCAAATATCCAAACAACTGTGTGCTTTTAGAAGACTCTAAAAGTTCTGGCTGTGACACGGTTTCAGCTTCTCTTTTGAGAATCTCTTTTCAGATCACTAGACTAGGCATGATTGACTTGTGTCCCTTAGCCAGGCATGATGGCTCACGCCATAAGCCTCGCACTCCAGCGGAACAAGCGGAAGAACTGCGGTCAGTTTGAGGCAAGCAGGTAGAGAACAGCAGGGCAGCAACAAGCCAGTGCCCTCACCCCACACACAGAAACATACGCAGACACATAATGAAAAAGAAGCAAGCTGACAGCTAGGTGTGGCGGCGCACGCCTTTAATCCCAGCGCTTGGGAGGCAGAGGCAGGTGGATCTTCATGAGTTCAAGGTTAGCCAGGGCTACATAGATTCTGCCTCAAACAAATAAAGCTTAAAATTAAAAAAATAACCAATTTAAAAAAAAAAAAAAAAAAAAGCTGGGCATGGTGACACAATCTTTTTAATCCCAGAACTCAGGAAGCAAGAAGCAGGCAGACCTGTAAGTGCCAGGACAGGGTATATAGAGAGAGCCTGCCTCAAAAGTAACCCCTCCCAAAGGAAATGAATGAAATAAAAAGCAACCTACCTTGTGGCTGAACCACATGAACATGTTCTATCCACGCAGTGTGGTAGCCAACAATATTGGGATGCTGGAGACCTGCCAGAACCTTCACTTCCCGTAGCACCTAAACAAAAATGATACACAGGGTTTGCACTGGCAATTTGTTCTCCAATCCTCTGCCCTGGAAGATTAGCAGTAACGCTTCTGAAAGAGGAATCAGAATGCCACAGATAACAAGAATACTCCCGTGAAAGACAAAGAGCAACTGTTTGTTTTTGAGACAGGATCTCTCTGTAGCCCTGGCTGTCCTGAACCTCCGTATGTAGGGTTGACTTAGAACTCAGAGGTCCTCTTGAGTGCTGGGATTAAAGGCATGTGCTATCATGCCCAGGCAAATGGCACTTGTTCCAGCAACTCCACACTTAATTGATTTTGAAAGTTCCCTTGATTCCTGTGCCCCTCCCCACCAGGAGAGACCCATCACCCTCCTATTGTTTTAATTTTTTTAAATTTATTTATTTTTATTATATATAAGTACACTGTAGCTGTCTTCAGACACTCCAGAAGAGGGAGTCAGATCTCATTACGGATGGTTGTGAGCAACCATGCGGTTGCTGGGATTTGAACTTCAGACCTCCGGAAGAGCAGTCGGGTGCTCTTACCCACTGAGCCATCTCATCAGCCCCTCCTATTGTTTTATAACTTTTGTCTTCTTTCCCTTTTCAATGCTGCTGAGAATTTAAGGGCATGGAGTGGTTGTTTGTCTCTGTTTGATTTGACAGTGTCTCACAATGCGGTAGTCTGGCTGATTCTCCTGCTCCGCGCTGGGTCATAGTTGGGACATGATGGACTTGTCACTGTTCTTTAAGCAGTCAGAGACACGGTGGCCTGGAGGAGAAGGGAATCCATCCGGCACCACCCAGCGTGTGAGTAAGAGATGCGCCTGTACTGGGCCATCCTTTACCTAACAGGCTGCACAGTGCGATAAGCAAGCAGCGCGACAGCTCAGAAGGCAAAGACATCTCGCTGTCAAGCCTGATGACCTGATCCAGTCCCTGGGATCCACACGGCAGGAGGAGAGGACCGACACCCACAAGTTGTTCTCTGACCTTCGCACAGACACTGTGGGCACACATGCATGCAGACATGCACACAGCCTGTCCCATGACTTTAGTGCCAGTATTTAGGAGGCAGAGGCAGGCTGAGTATGAGGTCGCCCTAGTCTACATTGTTAAACATAATCTCAAAATAAAATAAATGTATTTAAAAAAATAGAAAAATCAGACTTTAAAGAAAAATTACATGAAATAAAAATTAGTTTTCATATCTTCTATATTTATTAATACAGCCTACTACGCAGCCATTATATACATATAAATCTAGATCTGCCTCTTTCAAAACGTCAACATGGTTTTATCCCCTGCGGCTCCCTCCTGTGCTGCCCTGCACAATGGTAGCACCTAGAGCCCTCCACACTGGGGAAAGCACGCATGCACGCACACTCTGCAGGACGTCTACAGCCTCCCTTTGACTTTGTGAGAAAGAGTCTAAGTTGCCCAGCCTTGAACTCACCCTGAAGCCCTCGTAGGCCCTGACTTTTCAATTCTCCAGCTCCATCCTGAGAAGAGGGACTACATACCTGACTCACCATGGACACTCTTTTTGAAACATGAGGTTTTATTATAAGCCCTGGCTAGTCTCAAGAGATCATCCTACCTCACCATTCCCAGGAACTTAAGACTACTGGTGACTGTAGCAAGTCCAGCTCAAACCATAGTATCTTTTTTTTTTTTTTTTCGGTGGGGGTGGCTTTTCTGACGGGCTCTGATAGAACCCAGTCTAGCCTGCAATTTGCTCTATACCAGAGGCAGACCTTGAACTGATCCTCCTACTATAGGGCTCTAGCAGGCCCAGGGTCTGCAGCCATGGCCCTGGCACACCTTGCCCGTCCCCATTCCTTCTCCCTTGTGAACCACAGATTACACACATCCTTAGAGCAGGCCATCAAGGTCTGTTCCCTTATTTGAACACTTCCTTATGCCAGATTCATGCCTCAGGCTGACCACCAAGGTCCAGCTATCAAAGTATCGGGGTCCAGCAATCAAGGGCCCCCTTTGGTTCACCTAATTAACATGCCCAATCAGAACACACCACCACATGCCAGCCCATTCTAGCACAGCCCTCCCCTCTCCGCCCTAGACAATGACACCTGCAAGGTCTGATGCTGCTGCTTCCTCCTGAGCCAGAGGGCAGCCGCTTGACTTTCTTCCCTGCTTCATAAAGGATCTCTGTGAAAATAGGTGTGTGGGTGTGGTTTGTGCCTAATCCGGGGTCTGGGAGGGAGCTCCCCACTGTGTGGGGTTCCCCTTCACCTACCTCCACTTAGCACCACCATGCCAGGCCCAGTTCAAATCGCTTTCTGAAACCCTCCCGTCCTTCCTTCAGAGTTAGGGAGACAGCTTGGATAGTCAGGTGCTCAATTTGCCAAGCATGAAAACTTGAGGTTGGTGGTTGGAAAAAAGACTGGGCATGTCACATCTCGTGATGCCCGTGACCTAACACTGAGGAAGAAGCCTGAGACAAGGACCCCTGGGGGTCACAGGCCACCCAGTCCTGCAGCCCCAGTATAGCAAGAGACCCTGTGTGTAAAGCCAAGGTGGGCGGTGCCTCAGGAACAACCCCCACAAGGACTTAGTGTCTGCAGCCTCACACACAACTCCACGGCACGTGCTACTGCACGCATGCCCGTCCAGAGTCATACCTTCATACAATCTGTTTTAGTTGCGCTCTTAATCAGGATTTTCTTAATTGCATAATGCTGACCATCTAATTTGTTCCGGACCTAAAAGAAAAGAAAAAGCATTAAATTCCATCTAATTCAACCGACTAAAGGAATTCATCTCATGTGAGCTTTGGTAACCCAAACTAGAGATCAAATTAAGCTAAAGCCATTCTTCCTACAAGAGGGAAAGCCAGCCCTGGTCGTTGTCGTTTTTTGTTTTTTGTTTTTTAAAGATTTATTTATGTATATGAGTACACTGCAGCTATACAGATGGTTGTGAACCTTCATGTGGTTGTTGGAAATTGAGTTTTTAGGACTGCTGCTTGCTCTAGTCAACCCCACTCGCTCTGGTTGGCCACTCGCTCAGTCCCTGCTCACTCTGGCCCAAAGATTTATTTATTATTATACATAAGTACACTGTAGCTGTCTTCAGACACACCAGAAGAGGGAGTCAGATCTCATTACGGGTGGTTGTGAGCCACCATGTGGTTGCTGGGATTTGAACTCAGGACCTTCAGAAGAGCAGCCAGTGCTATTACCCGCTGAACCATCTCGCCAGCCCCAGCCTTAGTCTTGACCAGGACCTTTGCAAATGAAACTGCTTGCAACCCCAGCAGCTTCCGGGCTGAAGCAGAGAAGTGTTAGAAAGCTCTGTGGACAGCCCCAAATGCAGAAACATGATTACTTTTAGTAACATGATTTTTATTCTTTTTGAGACCAGGTCTCAAGTAGCCCAGGCTGGCCTCAAACTCACTTTGTAGCCAAGGATGACCCTGAACCTGTGATCCTCCTGACTCCAGTTCCCTCAGGCATGAAGCCCTGTAGGTCTGAGTCATAATGGGGATCAAATCCAGGTCTTTGCGTGCCAGGCAAGAATCACCCGGCTGAGGCAGAGCTCCACAGCGCAGCCTCCAGCACACTGTTTTTAAGTTTCAACTTCTAGTATGAGTAAGGCCAATTTCTCATCATTCTCCTGAAAATCTTTAAACTACAGATGGAAAATACTAGGTTAAAAGTATCTTCAATTCCATTTTAATTAAGTTTGTTCTTTGGTGTCGTCACACTTGGACAAACAAAAGTCACTGTCACCTCCCACCTTTGTAATCCCCTTTCCTCCCTACAAATCCATTTCCCACACTCAACTCTTTTTACATCACTTGTTCGTTCTTTCTTCCTTTGTTTGTTTCAGGCAAGATCTCACCATGCAGTTTTAGACAAGATCTCACCATGCAGTCCTGGCCGGGCTGGCATTTGCTCTGTAGACCAGGCTGTCCTCAAATACCAAGATCCACCTGCCTCTGCCATCCTAGGACTTTAATTAAAGATGTGTGCCACCATGCCACGCTTATAGCACATTTTTTTTTTGGTTTTTCGAGACACGGTTTCTCTGTATAGCTCTGGCTGTCCTGGAACTCACTTTGTAGACCAGGCTGGCCTCGAACTCAGAAATCCGCCTGCCTCTGCCTCCCAAGTGCTGGGATTAAAGGCGTGCACCACCATGCCCGGCTGCTGGGAACCGAACTCTTATACTTTTTGGTTGTGAGCCTAGCCTTTAATGGCTGAGCCATCTCTCCAGCCCTTATAGCACATTTTTAACCACCCTAAACTACAGAATAAAAATCCAAAGTTTCTAGAACTATCTAAACAATCAACAAACCATCAGCTGCCTGTAAATGATAAGCGAAAATAAAAACACATGATTTTAGGCATCTTTTGGGTACTTCTATCATAATAACGAAATAACTTCTCAAATTGAAATACATTTACAGCATAATAAACACAGGTCAAGGTGAGCAAAAAGGGAAAAAGAAAAGAAGACCTTGTAAACTCTTCCATATCCTCCTTTCCCTAAGATGGCAAGCTCTTCAAATTCATTTAAGTAGCGTGACGTTTGTGCTTCGAAGGCTATCTCTCTGGATCTGAAAGTTAAACACAAACAGGCCGTCAGTATTGTGATGTGACAGTCAAAGGTATGGACTGGGTTCCCAACCTGCTGAGACTCATTTATCAGCAAACTGCAAGGCAGAAAGAATCAGCTGCAAGCAGATCTCTAATTTCCTATGGGAAGAAAATGGCTAGGTAAATAGACTGTAGTAAGAATAGCAAGAGGGCTCATTAAAGTTAGTAATTAGCATTCCAGTAGAAAGCAGCAAGGATGCTTTATATACAGCAGAAATGAGACGGAGATGTAATTAGCGTAAGGAATTAGGTAAGTTTCTGCTTTTCTTCTGAGCGACAGGGTCTCCAGGAGCCAGAGCCGACCCTCAGGTTTCTGAACCTGCTGATATTACCTCCTAAGTGCCCATGTTACAGTTCCGCACATCCATTACCTGCTAGTTTGACTTAGATTTCTTGTTTTAGTGGTTTGGGGGTTGGGGGTAGCTGGGAATTCGAGACAAAATCTTCCTCTGGAGTCCACAGGCTTCCTGGAACTCAGGAAGTTCAAGGCTGGCCTTCAACATGTGGCTAGCCTCCCATTTCTGTTTGCCATGTGCTGCGATTCCAGTTGTACCCTACCACACAACTCCCAGCCTTAAACTCCTGACTGATGCTGCTTCCTTACAGGCTTTTAAGAGTTTGTGAGTAAGGTAAAAGGCCAATGGTGGTCTCCTAAAAGAAGTAGCAGCAGTCAAATGAACGGTGGCGTTTGCTGGACACGGTTGCACACTCTATAATCCCAGCAGGAGGACCTCCAGCAGAAAGACAGTTTGGGTTGCACAAGACTTTTGAGTCAAAACAAACAAACAAACAAACACAACAAAACAAACAAACCAACCAAGCAGGGAAGAGGGCTGTGGGGAAGGCTCTGTGGAGAAAGCATTTGCTATCTGTGAGCATGAGGGCTGCAGTGCAGAGCCCTGTGCTAATATACGTGCCTGCCAGGCATGGTGGCCCACCTGCAATTTCAGCAGTAAGGAGGAAGAAACAAGGGAGCCCAGAGCAAGCGAGCTGGCTAGACTAAATGAATCACAAAGTTTCGCATGCAACAAGACCTCCATATGTAATGGGAAGCAAGATGGAGAAAATAGCTTTATCAACCTCTGGCCTCAAAGTGCAGTGGCACACGGGTGCATGCAAACATATTCACTCAAACACAGAGAGAGCCGGGCGGTGGTGGTACACACCTTTAATCCCAGCACTCAGGAGGCAGAGGCAGGCAGATTTCTGAGTTCCGGGCCAGCCTGGCCTACAAAGTGAGTTCCAGGACAGCCAGGGCTACACAGAGAAACTCTGTCTTGAAAAAACAAAAAACAAAACAAAACAAAACAAAAAAACAAAAAACAAAAAACCAACAAACAAATACAGAGAGACGGAGAGGGAGAGCTTTCTTGATGCCAGCACTCAGAAAGTGTGCACATCTACACACTCAAACACACATACAGATAAAGACTTTATGCCTGCCAGGAGGACCAAGAATTTAAGATCAGTCTCAGTATATGGCAAACGTGAAAGCAGCCCCTGCTACATGAGACCCTGCCTCAAATACACAGAGGAGGGAAGGGCAAGCTGAAGAGAAGCCGCATGCAGTGGGGAACATGAGAAGCAAAGGAAACTTTCGAGCAGTGCATGGTGCAGGCCTCAGGCTGTGCGCTTTCCTAGAGCAGACAGACATGGCTGTGGGCAAGGCCTGTAACCCAGCATGCTGGACGGCAGCAGGAGGAGAAGCTAACGTCCAGGCCAGACTGGGCTACACAACAAGACTATGTCTCAAAACACAAAGAATAAAGGAGTAATTTTTATAAACTTGTTGATTTCTTTGACTTATCTGAGTTAGTGAAAAAGCACAGGATACATACCTGATTTTCTGCATGTAAGAATTATCTTGACAAGGATCCTAAAACCAAAATATTGTCTTTAAGAACCACATGAAACATTTGATGAACAAGGAATCAAACTCAACACCCCAGTAACTCATATGCTCAAATCCCCAAGGCAGACCACAGTCCAGGACTTTACTTCTCTACAGGGGATTTTGTGAAACACGTTTCTCTACGTAGCAAAACTTGGCCTTAGACTCATAATCCTGCCTTAACTTGCTGGGTACTTGAATTACAAACCTGAGTCCTCAACATAAGGATAATAGCTTTCGCTTGTTTGTTTTTGATAAAGGGTGTTGATGTAGCCTTGGCTAGCCTTGGTCACCATGCAGACCAAGCTAGTCTCAAACTTACAGCTATCCTCTTTGGCTCTGTCTGAGTGCTGGGATTATAGGACTAAACCACGCGCCCAGCTAAAATAACATTATAATGTTACTTAATAGTTCATGATTTTAAATATTTCCAAGCTGAGAACTGATCTGCAAGGAGCTCCATGAGAGTAAACTGACTTCACTTCAAAAATGTCTGTAGAAACCGACTCCTCCCACCTCCACTGTGACCACCCGCTTTGGAGCCCTCCTCCTGCCCATGCCCTGCCCTTGACTCTCTCCACCATGGAGACTTGCAGCATGGGCTCAGATGTGAGCCTGTTAAAATGTTCTTATGCTCCGAATCCTGCAATGTTCCTGTGCCCACTCTGTGTAAAACCAAGTTCCTTAAAATGCTCTCAAGATCATGTCTGTCATCCCAGCACTCAGGCAGCTTAGATTGGAGATAGAGAGAGCTGAGGCCAACATGGACTGCAGAGTTCAAGAAATGCCTGGGCTATAGTGCTGCTGTGACTGCCCAGCCCCGACTCATTGAGGAAGGCGGGAGGAGGGAACAATCCCACATTCTCATGGCCCCTCCCACCCTGTTACTCCTCCCCTTTACCCACTCTGTCTAAAAGCAAGGCAGCCTTGCAAAAATGAGCAGCACACCACCACCAGCACACACTTAGCTACCGCTCCATCGAAGTCCTTGGCTCTGCCTGGAACACTTCACCCCAGGCCCCTGCAGTTAACTCCCTCTCAGCCATGGACATGACCACTCTTTCTCAGTGAGGCCCGGGTGTCCACAAGCCCCTCCCAATGTTCCCTAAGCCCTCCACTACCTGCCTGTGTGCCCCCCCCCCCCCACATCTGTTCTAACTTTCCCTACTGTTTCCTGCCCCCTGCATCAGAACATAAGCTTCATGGAGGGTTAGACTATTTTCTTTCCTTCCCCCCTCCCATAAAATGGTATAGCATAGTAAATATTAGTAACAACAATTAATATTGTCAATTTGACCAAGTTTGTATTTAAGAACAATTCCTATAACTAAAATTAAGTAATGCTTTAAAAATTATCATTCTTTTTCTATTTCTTTTGTGTGTGTGTGTGTGTGTGTGTGTGTGTGTGTGTGCGCTGGGGATAGAGCCCACACTAGGCACACCAGGCAAATGCCTTGCCACTGAACTACACAAAACACAGGAAAACAACAGTGTTCCGTTTCCTTCCTTTCTTTCTTACTGCATTTCATGTGTATGAGTGTTTTTGCCTACAAGTACTGACTTCATTCAGTGCCCGATGTTTGTGGCGATCACCACACAGTGAGTTACCAATGGCTGTGATCCACCCTGTAGGTGCTAGGAACCAAACGTGGGCCCTGTGCAAATGCTCGTAATGGCTGAGCTATGTCTTCAGCTCACACATATGGTTGCTCTAAGACTCAAATGTATTTGTCATACAAAGTACACCCGGTAGGGCTTACCTGACGGACTCTCTCTTTGGCAGACCTCATTAAATGAGTGATGGCTCTGTTGTGGTGGAGTCTCAGAGAGCTAAACTCATCACTGCAGGTAAAGGAAGAGAGCAGCCCCATCTTGATAAAAGTCTGGCACAGTACTATAAGAAAAAAGCCATGATAAGCTATTATTAGAAAACTGACAACAGGCAGGACAAGGTAAGCGAACCTGTAACCCCAGCATGCAGGACACTACAAAGGATCCTGAGTCCAAAGTCACCTATCAGCTGCCCGGCAAGTTTAAGGCTATCCTGGGCTAAATGAGACCTTGTCTCAAAAAGGGAGGGGGACACAATAGATAGACATATAGGTTGTGTACCAGATGCCGCAATAAAAGGTGTTTCTGTAGAGATATCCTTAATTTATGCATAAAGAAATACAGACAGGGTGAAGTGTAGTGGTTCACACTACACCAGAAATGGAAGAGGAAGAGAAAAACCAAGATGGAGAGAGAGAACAGGGGAAGAGGGAGAACACAGGAAAAACAAGGAAAAGACAGGAAAGTACAAGAGAGAAAGAATAGGGAGGGTGTGGTGGTGCACGCCACTGACCTCATCCATCAAGAGGCCTCAGAGGCAGGTGGATCTCTGTATGAAGCCAGCCTGGTCTACAGAGTGAGTTCCAGGTCAGGCAGGGCTTCACAGAGAAACCCTGTGTCGCAGCAGGGGCAGGGATTTGGGGAAGGGGAAGAAGGAGGAGAAAGTGTTAGAGGTGGAGGAAGAAGAAGAGGAAGAGGAAGGCAAAGAAGATGAAGAAAAAAGAGAAAAGAAAGCAGACTACAGAGCTGGCTCAGTGGTTAAGAGTGCTGGTTGCTCTTCTTTCTAGGTCTTAGGCTCAATTCCCAGCACCTACAGGAGGCTCAGAAATCATCTGTAATTCCAGGAGTTCCAACGTATTGCACAGATATACATGCAGGCAAAAGCCTAGACACATAAAATAATTTATCTTTACAGGGAAGAAAGAAGGGAGAGCAAAGGACAAGGAGAAGGGAGAGAAACGAGAAGAGAAGAGAAGAGAAGAGAAGAGAAGAGAAGAGAAGAGAAGAGAAGAGGGGAAAAAGAGCAGAGGAAGGAAGGAGAGGGGAAAAGAGAGGCAGGAGACAGAAAAGAGAGAGAGAGGAGGGGCGGGGAGGGGGAAGGGTAAGAAAGAGGATGGGAGATAAAAAGGAACACCAATAGGGCTGAGGCTGTCCCTCCCTCTGCAGTAAAGCCTGGCAAGTATGAAGCCCTGGGTTGATGCCCAGCACCACCAGAAGAAAACAAACCAAGAAGGAATGCACAGAAAATCTACAGAGGACTGGCTAGAGTGTCTGCCTTAATACATGAAGCCCTGGGTTAGATCACTATACAAACCGGGTGTGGCAGCACATCAGCTGCACCCCAATACTTGGGAGGTAGAGGCAGGAGGGGTTCAAGGTCAGCCTCTGATACATAGTCTGAGGCTAGCCTGGGCTTCCGAAAACAAAAACCTAGGTGAGGTCTAGAGACGCGTCTCAATGCTTCCTTAGAGAGGTGAGGCCCTGAGTCTAACCTGCAATACTTTCAAGACAGAGAAAGCAGAACGAGACTTAGCTGCCCACCAACCAGAGCCCAAGAGCCTCGGGAATCGCGTGAATATCATACTACTGCCACAAAACAGTCTTTTAATTTATGGATCACATGCAATTTTATACTTAGGAAAAATTACACAATGGAAAACTGGAAAGAATGTAAGGAATGGGAAATCACCCACACTTCTTTTTCATGCAATTTTTACACACCAGCTGCTTCTCAGAGTCACAGCATTAAGGGGAGCTCTCTTTAACAATACCTTCTTGTTACTCTTACTCACATTTAAACACCTGTTTGGAGTGGAGCGGGTTTGGCTCGTGCACATGGCTCAAGTGTTCCAGTAAGGAGACGAGCAGCAGCTGGTTTGCCACCAGGAAAGGGAACGTGGGCTGCTGTAGGGGCTCTTTTAACACTTGGAGCTCTGCGGGGACATCGGACTCTAGAAACAAGAAGGGGGAAGAACATTATCGGCAAGCATGTCTCATGATGACAACATAGCATGTTCTAATAAAGACCACACAAAACCGCAGGGGACTAACCCGGGCAGAGCGGTCTGGTGAGTCTGGTTAGGAAAGGTTTTCTGCAGCTGGGGAGATGGCTCAGTGGATAATTTGCATACCATGTGCGCCTCAGGCCCAGTGTTTATATTCCCAGAACCCAAAGAGAGGTGGAGCAGGTATGGAGACACTGCCCTATAATTCCAGTGCCTAATAGGATGTAGAAAGTTTTC